>NC_060139.1:288714110-289017141 GCF_021461385.2 Schistocerca piceifrons | reverse complement strand
TTCTTCGAAATTTTAATGGTGTAAAAGTGTTGTCTTCTATTGATCTCAGATCCAGCTTTTATCAGATCGAACTTCATCCAGAATGTAGAAAATACACAGCTTTCCCTTGTTTCGGCGTTTGTTACCAGTTTCGGAAACTTCCTTTTGGTTTGAACATTTCTTCGGCAGCATTCATTCGCGGGATAAATTCTATATTACCTGAGTTCTTAAAACGTCACATCACCTTATATGTGGACGATATACTAATAGCAGAAGCCTCATGGGAACAATGCAATCGCATCTCAACAGCGTGTTACATATTTTTGCAGAATCTGGAATTACAGTTAACTTGGAAAAGTCTGAATTCTGTAGGACAAAGGTGAAGTTTTTGGGACATATTATTTCTTCTGAAGGCATTCAGCCGGATCCTGAAAAGTTAGAAGCCATCAGAGCCATTCCAGTTCCATCCACAAAAAAGCAAGTCCGCAGTTTTCTAGGTCTCGTAAATTTTTACCGACGTTTTCTGAATATGCAAATTCTAGTTACACCAAAACTTTGTTCTCTCACTGGAAAAAATAATATTTGGAACTGGGACGAACAAGCACAGTTGGAATTCAATTCTTTGAAAGAATCGCTACTTAACGCGCCAATTCTAGCTCATCCAGATCTGTCACAAGATTTCTGCTTTAGCACGGATTCTTCTAAAGTCGGTCTTGGTGCCCATTTATTTCAAGAAGCCACAGAAAATGACACTACTGTTCAGGAAACCATTGCTTTTGCTAGCCGAGTGCTATCAAAATCTGAAAAAAATTATTCCGTTACTGAATTAGAAGCTTTAGCTATCGTTTGGGCATTTAAGAAATTCCGTTTCTTTCTTTCTGGGAAGTACGTAAAAGTATACAGTGATCATCGTTCATTACAATTTCTTACGTCTTCAAAATTAAATCATGACAGGTTAAAACGTTGGGCATTGTTTCTGCAAGAATTCAACTTCACAATAGTCTACATTCCCGGCAAGGAGAACATTGTTGCGGACGCGCTGTCACGCAAACCGGCTGGGCTTGAGAAAAGTAACACAGAAGGCAACCTCGAGAAAAATTTCAGTATTCTTTACATTCAGAAAATCGCCTTTGAAAACTTCATCTCCACATCTTTAAAGGACATTGCTCACGAACAAGATAAATATCCGATTTGGAAAGACATCAAAAGCAAATGGCATGAAAAGCCACACACACAGATTCGGCATTATTATCTGGTTAGAAACAACATACTGTTCAAACGCTGCACTGTTGATGACAAGCTATGGGTACTTTGCATTCCAGACGATTTTGTTAATAAGCTCATTTGGTACATTCATTTCAGCTATGCACATTTTGGCCCACGAAAATGTTATCATATTCTTCGGACGACTTGTTATTTTAACATTATGGAAAAGAGAATTTGAAGAGTCTTGTCTATTTGTAAACTTTGTCAAAAGGCGAAACCATCTACTATCTCACATCGTGCTCCGTTGTTTCCTATCATTCCTTCTAAATTAAAAGAATTTGCTGCTGTTGATATCTTGGGACCCCTTGTCAGAACATCGAATGGATTTTCGTACGTTCTAGTCGCTGTTGAACTTACTTCAAAATTTGTTTCTTTCACTCCGTTACGTAAAGCCACTGGACGGTCTGTATCCAACGCCTTTGTTAAAAATTTCTTACGTGAAGTTGGCCACGTTGCTAAAGTCATTTCAGATAACGGACCGCAATTCAGATCTGCTGTTTGGTCACGCATGCTTCGGAATCATAAAATCAAACCTGTTTTTATTTCATTGTACTCACCACATTGTAACCCCTCCGAACGGATTATGAAAGAAATCAATAAGCTTTGCAGACTTTATTGTCACAGAAAGAATCAGCATTGGGACAGATATTTACACTTATTTCAAAACGTGCTGAATGAAATGCCTCATGACTCCACTGCTTTACCACCTACTCTTGTACTGCAGAATGAAGAACCACCGAACAGAATCAGAGAGCTTTTACCTTTCCCGAATACACGTAAACTTCGACACAAAGACATAATTGATTTGGCTATTAAAAATATAAAATCTGCAGCAGACAAAAGGAGAAAACTACACGGTAAAGCAAATGCAAAGAAATTATATATTGGTCAGAAAGTTCTCATTAAAGCTCATTCATTGTCACATAAGAAGAAACACTTGAGTCACAAATTCTTTCTAGTTTACAATGGACCTTACAGAATCCGACGTATACCACATGATAATTGCGTTGAAGTTGAAACTCTGCGTGCTAGGAAGAGTAAAGGTTTACACCACATTTCACATGTAAAACCGTTTATTGAAAGATAATCTGCTTTTTAACTTTGTCTTTGCCATATAACTTTTCACTTTATATTACTAGTATGCTTTGTCAGACTTAGAATCTGTTAACATGCAACAATGTTTGAAGTTAAATATCCAGTCAAGAACCAAGAGAACTTATTTAAACAGAAATTACGAATGCATTGTTATTGTTGTTATGTCCTAGCCAGTAATGCCACCCGAGCCCGCTGCCAAAAGGTTGGCAGTATCAAAGTCTGGACGCCGTCCGCATAAGCAGCGCCAGCGAGACAGCAAATCGCCGCAAGTCTGCGCGCGCCACCGCTGGCTTCTGGCTTCTTAAGCGCTGGAGTCGCGAGCACTAGGACAGTTCTGTATTCGCCGCTCAGTTGTATACTCGCCGCCGAATTGTGTACTTGCTAGTCAGTTGTGTGTTCATCGCGGCAGAGTTGTTGTTTGTCGTCAGCCGACGCTGACCTAGCCGCTCCGACTCGAACTAGACAGATCTCTGTAGACACGGAGTTCACTATTGTGTTTCTGTATCTTCATAATAAAGATAAGTACCGACTTTTATTTAACCAGAGTGTTTGGGTTTTCATCTTTCTGTTCACTGTTCCAGCGGACTGGTCGGGCCGCTATTAAAAGTGTGGCGGTGACTTCGTAAGCCGTTTCTACAGCGAATTGTTTGTCGCTACGAACACCGCCACAAAAATTGTGAACAGACGGCACAGTGTTATTGTGTGTGTACATTCTTGCTTGTTAGTTGCACGATTACGTAACGACTATAAGGCTCACCTACTTAGAACATTTACCAATACTGCTAATGAGATTTTAATGCAACATTTTGGTTTAGATGAAAATACATTCTGGATTTAAAGTACTTTCTGTGAGATACCAGGTGACACAGTGGTTAGTTTATGTGACAGCTACACAATTTTATCACAACGCTACTAATGAGTGACAATTTACAATGTTGCTTTTGCGGTGTTTCTGGTTTATATCTGAACAGTTTTTCTGAATTATTCTGGAAAGTAAAACATGTTTTAGTAGTAACTTTTGTGGTATAGCTACAATGAGATAGCCTTTTCCGCAGCACAACAATATGTTACAGCACAGTACATTCTTCATCACGGCAATAAGCGTATTAACTAAGATATCTATACGCAAAGCATTTCACTTTTGTTTATCATGAGGTAAGTACATTGACTTCTGCAGAACTTAGCTTTCGGAGGACGATAACTACGACACTTCCACAGAGATTATCTTACAACAAGACGCACAGTTTAGCGCTACAGTACACGTGTTTGAGTGATTAATTTTGTACTTAAAACATTTATTTTTATAGATATTTGAAGTACAATGATACAAACGGTTTCTGTGATACATTTCATTCCATTGCTGTAATCTGTAACACCTGAGGGTATAATTACATTAATCCTCAGGGGGGTACATGCCTACTTTGTGTACCATGTGTTTGGCGAGCACAAGCAGCCATAGCTAATATGATATTTGCTTATACAACTTTACACATTGGTACCATATTTCTCTAACACATAAATTACACAGCTATCTGATCATTTAACTGAGAGAGACAAACATTTATTTTTACTACATCAGTGACAGATGTTTACATAATTACACTATTGGATAACTTCACACTTATGAAATTGTATTTTGTCTGTACTTTGTGAACTGTTCATATTTTTTTTTGGAACCATTGTGATACTATGAGAGCTTTGAATGTCGCATTTGGTATGGGGTCATGATTTTTAAAGTACGTATGAGGTAGATGACACTACTGAAATGAGCAGAGAATTTTTTTAGGTTTTGAAATTATTGCAGAAAGCTATGACGTTTTTGAGATTTGGCTGAGGTGTTATAGCGTTATTACTACGACGACGATGTGTATTATGCTTGTGAGGTATGTTTATGATCAATAAGCTGATGCTATATGAGGAATTTGATTATCCTATGTATTTATTATGATGAAATATTGAAGTGTCGCCGCAAGATGGACTCTGACTTGTGAAAAAGGATGTTGGAAACCAAGAATCGTACTTTAAGAGTTAGGAAATGTGTGTAAATGCGTGAATGTATCACAATGCCAGCGAAAATTTTATAGACACTGTTATATTCATAGGATTTTGTTTCTACACATTTGCAATGCAAATTCTCGACCTGTGAAATTTTTAATATGAGACTGTCACTGTAGTGCAAACTGGTGTTGTAAATATTTTGGTAAGAAAGTTAAGTGACCTTCACGTAATGCGTCGTGGGCACCCACCTGCGCGACAGTTGCCTGGAAAAAAGCCATTAGTGTGTGCCTTTCAGAGGCACAGGTGGAGAAAAAAAGGAGGCCATTATCCTCGCTGTTGACATTTCTTTGTAGAAAGCATCGCAAATACGACACGCTCAAACTTGAAAATATATGATTACACTGTGGAGCTCATAATTTATGATATTTACTAAAATGCCTAATGAAATGATGAGAAACATTTTACATCTATTGTCTTTCTAGTTGAGAAATTTTTTTGCCTTGTGAGACGCCATTTGCCTAGTGAATGATGTTTCATATGTTGCTTTATATATACATTTGCCTATTTTGTTTAATATCTAGTTTCTAGCTGCACTGCAGCATTGGTTAAAATAAAATTTAATAGATGTACTAATATAAATATTTTCTCTCTATAGATCCAGTAAATAATAATTTTATGATATACTCCCAAAAAAATGAGGAAGCACAAAAAGACATTTCCCTTCACAGGAATTGCATACATAATTTGCTTTTCAAGTACTTGGTAATTTTTATGGTAGAATAACTTCTTGTGGTGCACCACTTTAATTACATAGACATTAAGATGTGAATATATATTTCCCTTATCTGCATTGTTGTCTTTAGTGTACTATTTTTTCTACTTGTGGGTTTGTCATGTTTAGATATATGTTATTACATTTACTGCTTCTAGCTTTGCCAATTTGCATTTTTTTCATTGCTGTTTGTATTAATTGTTTTGTGCTACTGCATTGCCTCGTCCCTTAGTTTAGCATCTGAGCTCAGTAGATTTAAGTTAGCTTAAGAGGGGGTAGACTATATAAGAGAATGAGTTGCGATGAATTGGAAGAAATGCATTGAGAATTTATACGAAAAAAGTACAGAAAGCAGGTATAGATAGAACTTTTTGTGAATAATGAAGAACGAAGGGAGATCTCCGAGAAGTAAAGAAAGTTTTGTTTGCAAAATACTGCAGTAAAACAAACCCTGTCCTTTCCTTGTGTTATCCCACTATGTGTTTGTGTACCCTTGGGTATTTGTGTTCTTCCTGTCTTTATGTGTTTATCTGATGAGAGTTACATTGTAGAATTTTTCTGATAATATGTTATTTACTTTGTAAAGATGTTTAGACATTATTTATTCTGTTTTGTTTTTATGCTCATGTGTGAAGGTGATGTTTCAAAAGTTATTCTGATCTTTTATGTATTTACTTACGTCATAATTCCTGTAACACTGATGTATATGTTTATTTCTATTCTTTTGTAAAGCCTGTGTTACTAAAAATGTTGACTGTATTGTTATGTTCTTTAATGATGTATTTTGTACCATTGTTATTGTATTCTTATGTTATAAAATTGTAATTCACACCAGTTCATCAAATTAAGTAACTTGTAAGTTACATTTCACTGCACACGTTTCTGTTGGTCGTAGTATATGGACAATATGTGAGAGGTTGGGACTGTTAGCGTTTGCACATGTGTTAATAATTCAGCAAGGGACGGGATAACAGCATTGCTGGTTCTAAGGACATTTCAAAAAAATTGTTTGTGAGTGCACAAGTGGTGGTTTATGGACTTGCTATATTCTCAGCAAGACTCTTCAATGGTGATTGTGCACCTGCACAGTCGCAACGGATGGCTGCTAGCCATCTCTACAAGGACTGCAGTGGGTCTACACCTTTGATGACTCACCAATACCATTATTTCTAGAAGGACTTCAGTGGGTCTGCACCTCTGGTGGCCCACCAATACCATAATCTCTACGAGGAATACAGTGGGTCTGCTCTGTGATGACCTACCTACCAATATGCTTCAAAACTTCGACTGACTCTGTGGTGGGTTTGCTCTGCTGTGGCCCATTACCTGTCTGCATGTCAAAAGTCAGCACTGTCTTTCCGTTGGCAGGACAACACTACTTCTTCAAGACTGCATGGAAATCCACTACTTCTGTGTGCATTTTAATTTACTGCTCAGAATTTGAGAAAGACACTGCTATTTTACTGTGATGAACGATCAGGACTGTCTTTATGGACTGTGAGAAAATTTTAGCTTTTGACTAACATTGTATCAATAAGTGTGTGCATTTGATTTCTTTGTTATTGAAACTATGAAAATTTTTTTTCAAATCTTTATTGGCCACTGCCCAAAACAATTTATAAAACTATTTGTGGGGAGCATGGGAGCTATGTAAGTAGGCTGTTTAGGTTTTCTTATTGGTAACGCCACGTAGCGCTCTGTATCAAAATCACTGGCTGTGCTGTGTGCAGTCTGTGGCTACTTTGCACCGTTGTCGCTATCGTAGTGTTGGGCAGCTGGATGTTAACAGCACGTAGCGTTGCGCAGTTGGAGGTGAGCTGCCAGCAGTGGTGGATGTGGGGAAGTGAGATGGTGGATTTTTGAGAATGGATAATCTGGAGGTGTGTCCAACAGAAACAGTACATTTGTAAGAATGGATGTCATGAACTGCTATATATATTATGACCATTAAGGTAAATACATTGTTTGTTCCCTATTAAAATCTTTCATTTGCTAACTATGCCTATCAGTAGTTAGTGCCTTCAGTAGTTTGAATCTTTTATTTAGCTGGCAGTAGTGGCGCTCGCTGTATTGCAGTAGTTCGAGTAAAGAAGATTTTTGGTGAGGTAAGTGATTTGTGAAAGGTATAGGTTAATGTTAGTCAGGGCCATTCTTTTGTAGGGATTTTTCAAAGTCAGATTGCGTTGCGCTAAAAAATATTGTGTGTCAGTTTAGTGTTGATCTGAATAGCTAAAGAGCGAAATGTCTGAGTGCGTTCAGTTCTGCTCAGCCGTTTGAAAATCAAATAATGTAAGAGGTTTATCAGCGCAGTAATTAATTAATTTTTCAAAGTGGACGTTTCAAACCGAACCTGTGCAGGGTAAAGTTACGCAACAAGAGTCATCCAAATTGGATGAACGTATGAAGGTATTCGGTATGCAACTTTACAGCTGACGCTACTGGAAACACACTGCCCTTCCGCCGCGAAACGCCGAATAGGCATTTCCCCCTTCATACCTCAGCTGTCAATCAGTTTGTTATTGTGACCCAGGTACAGCTGATACCTGCGGCTGCGCCTGCGTGTCAGTGGTTTTGTTATGATGAGTGAAGGCGAGTAAGCTACTGTATGTGCAAAAACGTCAGCTGCCCCACGTGTCTGCCTGTGCTCGTGATGTGGGCCCCGCCCACTCACCTCACAAGCTGTCACAACGTATGATGTGGCAGCATGCGTGGCGTCGCTGCCTGTAGAGATACATGAGCAAGAGCGTGCATTTAAGCATCATGCTAATGAAGCAGCTATACGTTATTGAGTTTATGTGCTATGCAACATATTAAATAATTTTTAATATGGTTTATGTTCAGTTATGTAAAAAAAGGATGCTCCAGTTCCTACTTCTTCCTCTTAGGTGTCTTTTTTTCTCTAAAGTAGTCTAAATTCTTCCTCAGGTTTCAAGCTCTCTCCATACCACATTTTATCTAAATCGGTTCAGTGGTTTAGAGGTGATGGTTCAAATGGTTCAAATGGCTCTGAGCACTATGGGACTTAACTTCTGAGGTCATCAGTCCCCTAGAACGTAGAAGTACTTAAACCTAACTAACCTAAGGACATCACACACATCCATGCCCGAGGCAGGATTCGAACCTGCGTCCGTAGCGGTCGCGCAGTTCCAGACTGTAGCGCCTAGAACCGCTTGGCCACTCCGGCCGGCGTTTAGAGGTGAAAACGCAACATAATTATTTTCGTATTTCTAACGTCAATACGCATAAAATTTTAAATTACGGTATCTTCCTTTTCCGTGATCCAATTTTGATGAAATACAGCCTGTATGCTACCCCAAGTTACGCTCAAGTTACCTGCGCAAACTCGGTGAAAATTCGTCTGCTAGTTTTGATGACTGGCGTGAGGAAACAGTCAACGCAGTTTGACAGTTTTACTGAAAGTACAGATAATAATAAGCAAGAATGCAAAATACTAGGGCAAATATTGATATTGGCCACAGGAAAATTAAAGATACCTTTGTAGAAAAGAGAAGCAGCTATATGAACATCAATAGCTCAGGCGGAAAACCAGTGCTAAGCAAATAAAAGAAAGCTGAAAGATTGAAGGAGCATATAGAGGGCCTATACATGGGAGATGAAGGCAATATTATAGAAATGGAAGAGGACGTAGATGAAGATGAGATGGAAGATATGGTACTGCGGGAAAAATCTGACAGAGCACTAAAAGATTAAAGTCGAAACAAGGCCCTGGAAGTAGACGAAACACTGCCAGAAATATTTATAGCCTTGGGAGAGACAGCCATGACCAAACTCTTCCATCTGGTGTGCAACATATGTGAGGCAGGTGAAGAAACCTAAGACTTCAAAAAGACTGGACTACTTCCAACTACAAAGAAATCAGGTGCTAACAGATGTGAAAATTACCGAAACATCAGTTAAATAAATCATGGTTGCATAAAACTAACATGAATTCTTTACAGAAGAAAGAAAAAAGTGGTAGAAGCTGATCTCGGGGAAGGTCAGTTTGGATTGATTAGAAATGCAGGAACACGTGAGGCAACACTGATGCTACTACTTCTCTTAGAGGATGGGTTGAGCAAGAGCAAACCTACGTTTATGGCGTTTGTAGGACTTGGAGAAAGCTTTTGACAATATTGACTGGAAAACACTCCTTAAAATTTTGAAGGTAGCAGAGATAAAATACATAAACCATACGGCAGTTATAGGAGTCGAGGGGCAGAGAAAGAAGCAGTGGTTCAGAAGTGAGTCAGACAGGGTTGTAGCCTATCGCCGGTGATGTGCAATCTGTACACTGAGCAAGCGCTAAAGAAAAACAAAGAAATGAGGTAAAGTCCAGTGAGAAGAAACAAAAACTTTGAGGTTTGTCGATGACACTGTTATTCTGTCAGAGACAGCAAAGGACTTGGAAAAGCAACTGAGCAGAACGGAGAGTGTCTTGAAGGGTTCATATAAGATCAACACGAACAAATGAACGTAGTCGAATTAAATCATGTGATTTTGGAGGAATTAGGTTAGGAAACAAGACACTTAAAGTAGCAGATGAGTTATGCTATTTAGGAAGCGAAGTAAATGATGATGGCCGAAGTAGAGAGGATACAAAATGTAGACTTGCAATAGCAAGAAAAGCGTTTCTGAAGAGAATAAATTTGTTAGCTTCAAATATAGCTTAGGAAGGTTTGGGTAGTGTTTTCTGAAAGTATCTGTATGGAGTTTAGCCGTGTGTGGTAGTGAAACATGGGCGAGAAACAGTTTAGACAAGAAGACAATAGCAGCTTTTGGAATATGGTGCTACAGAATAATGCTAAATATTAGATGGGTGGATCTCGTAAGTAATGAGGAGATACTGAATATAATTAGGATGAAAAGAAATTTGTGGCACAATTTGCCTAGAAGAAGGGGTAGTTGACACGGCACTTTCTGAGACATCAATGGATCTCCAGTTTAGTACTGGAGGGATGTGCGGGGAGTAAAAATCGTGTAGGGAGACGAAGATATGGGTACAGTAACGAGATTCAGAAGGTTGCAGATTGCAGTAGTTACTCGGAGATGAAGAGGCTTGCACTGGATAGAGTATCATGGAGACCTGCTAGACTTCGGACTGAAGACTACAAAACAACATCAACGATAGTAAGAAAAATAATACACTACTGGCCATTAAAATTGCTGCACCAAGAAGATGACGTGCTACAGACGCGAAATTTAACCGACAGGAAGAAGATGCTGTGATATGCAAATGATTAGCTTTTCAGAGCATTCACACTAGGTTAGCGCCGGTGGCGACACCTTCAACGTGCTGACATGAGGAAACTTTCCAACCGATTTCTCATACACAAACAGCAGTTGATCGGCGTTGCCTGGTGAAACGTTGTTGTGAGTCAGACAGGGTTGTAGCCTATCGCCGGTGATGTGCAATCTGTACACTGAGCAAGCGCTAAAGAAAAACAAAGAAATGAGGTAAAGTCCAGTGAGAAGAAACAAAAACTTTGAGGTTTGTCGATGACACTGTTATTCTGTCAGAGGCAGCAAAGGACTTGGAAAAGCAACTGAGCGGAACGGAGAGTGTCTTGAAGGGAGAAATGATTACCATCACGTTTCCGACTTTGATAAAGGTCGGATTGTAGCCTATTGCGATTGCGGTTTATCGTATCGTGACATTGCTGCTCGCGTTGGTAGAGATCCAATGACTGTTAGCAGAATATGGAATCGGTGGTTTCAGGAGGGTAATACGGAACGACGTGCTGGATCCCAACGGCCTCATATCACTAGCATTCGAGATGACAGGCATCTTATCCGCATGGCTGTAACGGATCGTGCAGCCACGTCTCGATCCGTGAGTCAACAGATGGAGACGTTTGCAAGACAACAACCATCTGCACGAACAGTTCGACGACGTTTGCAGCAGCATGGACTATCAGCTCGGAGACCATGGCTGCGGTTACCCTTGACGCTGCATCACAGACAGGAGTGCGTTCGATGGTGTACTCAACGACGAACCTGGATGCACGAATGGCAAAACGTCATTTTTTCGCGTGAATCTAGGTTCCCTTTACAGCATCATGATGGTCGCATCCGTGTTTGGCGACATCGCGGTGAACGCACGTTGGAAGCGTGTATTCGTCATCGCCATAATGGCGTATCATCCGACGTGATGGTATGGAGTGCCATTGGTTACCCGTCTCGGTCGTTCGCATGGACGGCAATTTGAACAGTGGACGTTACAGTTCAGATGTGTTACGACCCGTGGCTCTACTCTTCATTCGATCCCTGCGAAACCCTACATTTCAGCAGGATAATGCACGACTGTATGTTGCAGGTCCTGTACGGGCCTTTCTGGATACAGAAAATGTTCGACTGCTGTCCTTGCCAGCACATTCTCCAGATCTCTCACCAATTGCAAACGTCTGGTCAATGGTGGCCAAGCAACTGGCTCGTCACAATACGCCAGTCACTACTCTTGATGAGCTGCGGTATCGTGTTGAAACTGCATGGGCAACTGTACCTGTACACGCCATCCAGGGTCTGTTTGACTCAATGCCCAGGCGTATCAAGGCCGTTATTACGGCCAGAGGTGGTTGTTCTGGGTACTGATTTCTCAGGATCTATGCACCCAAACTGCGTGAAAATGTAATTACATGTCAGTTCTAGTATAATGTATTTGTCCAATGAACACCCGTTTATCATCTACATTTCTTCTTGGTTTAGCAGTTTTAATGGCCAGTAGTGCAACAAGAAACAGCATCCGGAGTAACGCCTGAAAGTCGCAGCGACAGTGAAGTGGAATCGGTTTGGGGTGGAGAGCGCCTGACTGTGGAGGGGATGAGGAGACTGTAACAACGGCTTGAGCCACAGCACGCGGGCCAGGGCCTGAGGAGTCGCAGTTTCCGCAGCGGGCAGCGCGGTAGGGCGTCGCGACGCCTGCCTCGGCCGACGCTCCATCCGCCAGATTGCGCGCCACTTGGCGTCTGCGGTCGATAAGCGGCCAGATGGCCGGCCGGACGGAAGGAAGGCCTGCGTCGCTTCGAGGCCGCTGCCGCTGCCGCTGCCGCCGCCGTCACTAGGAAAGGAGAAAGGGACCGACCATAAACAAGCAGGGGAGGCGGCCCTCTGCTGCCCTTGTCCTATGTCCGAGGTCGGCTGCTAAGCAAGGGTAGTGTCAACTGAAGAAGACGTAACAACCCGTCGGCTTTGACCAATGACGTCATACTTCACTCATAGACATTAACGTCTTTATTTTCGAACCATACGTAATAAATAGGTTATCTTGTGTGGCGAGACGTCATCATTGTAAACTGATATAAATGGGCAATTTCCAGGAATAATTGCCTATCGAAGTCATGAGGTCCAAACGATACATATCGAATGTGACATCGTAAATCGATCATGCGACTCTGGTGACGGGCGTTAGGAGTATGTTTACGGTTGTCGCTACAGCAACGACAAAAGAAGAGCGTCACAAAAATACTTGTAATTGCAAAGGAGACGACTTACCTTACTCTTCGTCGGTGTTGGCACCATGTGAAGATCCATTACGGTAGTCTGGATGGATAATTTGGAAGAGTCGATCCATGTACTCTTCCTGATACTCGTTCGTTTTTCACACTGTCCGCAATGAAATTGTAAACGGTATTTCAGCGCCGAAATTGTTCTTACGAAGTTTTACACACTTCGCATCACCAAAGTCTACATAGCCCTTTCATTCCTCGTGAAGTGGTACTCATATTTCAGGCAAAAAACCGAACAATTTTATAAGCTTGATAAACATGAAATTAGATTTTTCCATGTGAGAGAATCCGCCGAAGAAACGTCAAGAACACCAGACATCCCACTCACTAACGAAATAAATCGTCTGGGATTCCCTAGCAACTCACAAATAATTCGTGGAAGTACGTAATTTAGAGCAACTAAGGGAACGACGGAAAACAGAGAAAATGACGATCACAAATAATTAATCACAACGCCCGCCACCGGAGTCGCATGATCGATTTACGATCGCACGTTCGATATGTATCGTTTGGACACCGCAACTTCGATAGGCATTCATTCTTGGAAATTACCTATAAATGAATGTGTTTTTAAAAGACAGGGCAAAACTTTGCGTACGATTTTTGGAGCTTGTGTTAATTTAAATCATTTGTTCGTCTCAATTAATTCGCTTCTTATTTTCATTCCTAAAGAGTTTGAGATATTTTGGAAGAATTTTTTCATTTTGGACAATTTTTGCCTTTGGATTTTCGTCTGTAGCTATGGATTTATCAGCTCAACTGAAGAATGGTATACTAGTGCAAAAAAGAAAGGAAAAGAAAATTGTGACAGAAGTAACGTTAGCATGGAATACCTCAGTTGACATATATGAGTTGCATCCAAAACTTCAGCTGATCTGTATAGGTTAACTGCAGTACGGGATACAAATTTCACGTATGTCGACTTTTCCGCTTTCGCTGGCACTAGTATCCTCTTCTTCAGCTGACATATGTGGGTCAACTGAAGTACAAATTTTACAGGTGTTGGTTTCTTCGTCTCCGCTACTACAAGCATACTATTCTTCAGGTGATACTAGTACTAGCTAAGGCGGAAAGACCGACATACGTAAAATTTGTATCCAATAGAGTTGACCTATATAGGTCAACTGAATAATAGGATACTGATGATAGCGAAGGATGAACAATCGACGTACATAACATCGGCATTCTGTACCTCAGATGAACGACGGGAAGGCGAAAGAAATCGGCATAAACAAGATTTACATAAAAATGTATAAAATCGATGTACATAAAAATTGACCTATATAGGTCAACTGTGGTATGGGATACGAATTTGTTTTAGCCTTCGATACTAGTAGTATCGAACTGAAAATTATCGTAGCGTCAGTGAAAAAACCTACAACAGAAAAATTTGTATCCCGTACTGCAGGTGAGCTATTATAATAGGTCAAATGTAGAAGAGGATACTACCTCCTGTGTTACAGGATGCCAGTGTTACGCATGTCGCCTTTTTCGTCTTTGTTAGTACTAGTATCCGACACAGACCAACGGACGCATGGGATGCAAATTTTTCGTACGTCGTTCTTTTCGCTTTCGATAGTACTAGCATCGATTGAAAAATATCGTAGTAATACTAGTGCTAGCGAAGGTGAAAAAAAGCGACAGCTCTGAAATTTGTATTGTTACTGCAGTTGACGGACCCTGCTTCAAGTCTTCCATACTCATAGGAATAGATAAATCACGTCAGCTGAAGAATAGGATACTAGGACTCAAAGAAGCGATATATTTAACATTATGTTCCAAATATTAATGTATGTGTTGTGTGTCTACCATCTGTTTTCTCTGTCCTACATTCCTTTCTTTCTCAGAGCTCGCCTTTGTTGTTAAATCTGTGCAACACATCATCTCTGGTAACGTCTGACGTCATTGGTGAAAGCCGACGGGTTGTATCCCACTCCTCAGTAATCCCCGAAGGTAGTCCCTCAAGTTGTGCAACAACACCAACATCCGCATTCTGCAGAGGAAACTTCCCATTGTACCACTTGTAACGACACAGTAAATTCAAGGTAGCTGACCAATTTGCCTCTTTTGTTTGGAAATTTCTTAAGCGCACTGTCCAGCATCGCTAGGTATCTCGGTCGAGGATCCATGGTGCGAACAGCCTGATCAAGGCGGTCCCACAGATTCTCGGCTGGGTATAAATCGGAGGAGTTTGGTGGCCAGCAGAGTACGGTAAACTCATCCTAGCGTTCTGGGAACCGCGTACATACAATGTGAGCTGTGTGACACGTTGCATTGTCCTGACGGTAGATGCCATCGTGCCGAAAATGCATGTAGGGGTGGACATGGTCCCCAACGACAGATGCATAATTGCGTTGGCCCATTGTGTCTTCTTGAATGACGAGAACGCCTAGGGAAAGCCACAAAAACATTCCCCAGACCATAAAGCTCCTTCCTGGTTGCAGGGTGTTTGCTTTTAGACGTTCGACGTCATAGACCCGAATGGCCATCTGTCCGATGCGGCATAAAGCGTGATTCATCTCAAACGCCCACCTCTCGACCTCAGCGGACGTCCAGTTGCGGTATTGGCGTGCAAATGTCAGCTTTTGTCGCCGATACAACAGCATTCTCCATGAGTGCATGAGCCAAGCTGAACGGTCATCGAGCAGACACTCTCGGTAGCTCCTCGTCCATCTGCGGAATCAGTTGCTCAACAGTCTGTTCACCCGAATACGTCTCCGGAGCCGTCGTTCATTCCTATCATCCTACAGCCCGTCGCACACGACAGTTGCCTCGGAGCCTGTTTTAGATAGCGCCATTTTGCCATGCACAGTGTACTTTAACCACGGCGGCACGCGAACAGTTTACATACTTAGCCGTTTCCGAAATGCTCCACCCTTGGCACGAAAGCCAATGAGCATGCCCCTTCACACGTCAGATAAATCTCTCCGTTTCCGCATTACAACGACTGGACTGTTTCCCGCTTCCTCCCGATACGCTTTAAGCACCAGTGCTGCTAGTTCTGCCAACTACTGGCAGCGACTGGCTACTGCAAGTTGATGTCAAACATGGGCGATGGCCACATTAATGTGATTGGACCGTGTACTTCATTGTGAAGTATCTCAGTACGTACGCCAGTGTCTGCAGCTCGTGGTCTAGTGGTTAACGTAGCCACCTCTAGGTCGCGCGGTTCAGACTTCGATTCCCGACCGAGTCGAGGATTCCCTGCGCTCTAGGTCTGGGTTTTTGTGTTGTCATAATTGCGTCGAGACAGTACGAGATTCAAGCAGTAATCTAGGTGTAGAGAGACGCATAAGCATCATTCGACAGCCTTAAAAAAAATGGACCTTATTCGACAGCCTTACGCCTTTACAAATACAAATCTATGCTTCAATGGCTTCTTAATACAAAGAGTACACAAGCTTAGGCAGTTTCGAATGTGTGTTCGTGAAGACTGGAGAACAGACGTGGAGACAAAATGTCGCACAGACAACGCCCCTAACGCCTTCATAAAATTTAAGAAGAATCGCACAAGTGCGGACCTAGGCCCAAACCTTAAGAGTTCCATTTGTAAGATGCTAATGTGGTCTGTGCTTCTACGCAGTTCTGAAGAATCGACATTAAATGTGACCACAGCAAGGAAAGTCGAGGCGTTTGAAATGTGTCTTTACCGCAGAATGCTTAAAAATGGTTCGAATGGCTCTAAGCACTATAGGACTTACACACCTCCATGCCCGAGGCAGGATTGGAACCTGCAACCATAGCAGCAGCGCGGTTCCGGACTGAAGCGCCAAGAATCGTTCGGCCACCGCGGCCGGAGCAGAATGCTTAAAATAACCTTGACTGCACGAGTAGCTAACAACGAAATACTGCGCAGAATACACTAATAAATCGAAATGTTAATAACGTTTAACAGGAGTCAAACTGTACACCGATACCTACAACATATCTTATGAAAAGCCAAATGTATCCTTCTACATTTGGTTATAGAAGAGAAAATCAGGAGAAAAAGAGGAAAGGGGTGAGGATGAGTATCATCATTACATAACATAAACCACTGGACAGGATTACCAACTGCAAGACCACCTACCACACATCGCGAGTCATACACTCCTGGAAATTGAAATAAGAACACCGTGAATTCATTGTCCCAGGAAGGGGAAACTTTATTGACACATTCCTGGGGTCAGATACATCACATGATCACACTGACAGAACCACAGGCACATAGACACAGGCAACAGAGCATGCACAATGTCGGCACTAGTACAGTGTATATCCACCTTTCGCAGCAATGCAGGCTGCCATTCTCCCATGGAGACGATCGTAGAGATGCTGGATGTAGTCCTGTGGAACGGCTTGCCATGCCATTTCCACCTGGCGCCTCAGTTGGACCAGCGTTCGTGCTGGACGTGCAGACCGCGTGAGACGACGCTTCATCCAGTCCCAAACATGCTCAATGGGGGACAGATCCGGAGATCTTGCTGGCCAGGGTAGTTGACTTACACCTTCTAGAGCACGTTGGGTGGCACGGGATACATGCGGACGTGCATTGTCCTGTTGGAACAGCAAGTTCCCTTGCCGGTCTAGGAATGGTAGAACGATGGGTTCGATGACGGTTTGGATGTACCGTGCACTATTCAGTGTCCCCTCGACGATCACCAGTGGTGTACGGCCAGTGTAGGAGATCGCTCCCCACACCATGATGCCGGGTGTTGGCCCTGTGTGCCTCGGTCGTATGCAGTCCTGATTGTGGCGCTCACCTGCACGGCGCCAAACACGCATACGACCATCATTGGCACCAAGGCAGAAGCGACTCTCATCGCTGAAGACGACACGTCTCCATTCGTCCCTCCATTCACGCCTGTCGCGACACCACTGGAGGCGGGCTGCACGATGTTGGGGCGTGAGCGGAAGACGGCCTAACGGTGTGCGGGACCGTAGCCCAGCTTCATGGAGACGGTTGCGAATGGTCCTCGCCGATACCCCAGGAGCAACAGTGTCCCTAATTTGCTGGGAAGTGGCGGTGCGGTCCCCTACGGCACTGCGTAGGATCCTACGGTCTTGGCGTGCATCCGTGCGTCGCTGCGGTCCGGTCCCAGGTCGACGGGCACGTGCACCTTCCGCCGACCACTGGCGACAACATCGATGTACTGTGGAGACCTCACGCCCCACGTGTTGAGCAATTCGGCGGTACGTCCACCCGGCCTCCCGCATGCCCACTATACGCCCTCGCTCAAAGTCCGTCAACTGCACATACGGTTCACGTCCACGCTGTCGCGGCATGCTACCAGCGTTAAAGACTGCGATGGAGCTCCGTATGCCACGGCAAACTGGCTGACACTGACGGCGGCGGTGCACAAATGCTGCGCAGCTAGCGCCATTCGACGGCCAACACCGCAGTTCCTGGTGTGTCCGCTGTGCCGTGCGTGTGATCATTGCTTGTACAGCCCTCTCGCAGTGTCCGGAGCAAGTATGGTGGGTCTGACACACCGGTGTCAATGTGTTCTTTTTTCCATTTCCAGGAGTGTAGAATGAAGATGCATCGTCTGACCGCCAACATCCATTAACAGATAAGCAGAAGCGAAGAAGAAGAAAGTGGAGAAGAAGAAGGAGGAGGAGGAGAATCATCTCATTTCATCTTCATCGACGAGCAAGTCGTCGAAGGGGCGTCAAATAAAAACACTTGTGCCGCGCGGTCAAACTGCGTGAGAAGAGATCTCCTGGCAAATAATGCCACACGATCATTTCATTTTCTGTACACCATTGTGCTGTAGACATGACAAGTGGTGCCACGTGTAAGTGCCATGGGGAACAATTTGTGTAAACGCTTTTTCTTCGTCTGTGTGAAGTTGTAATTTTATTCTTAATTTTGTGACACGTTCTCATAAAGATTTAAATACTCAGCAAACTGTAGAGCTTGTACTATGAAATAAAATGTATAAGTAAATATTTTGGCTATCGCTTGAGAGAGTCCTACACTAAGCTTGGTGTCCTGTAATATATGTTAATGACATTAACTGAATCACTTGAAATGGAATAAAAGGCCGAAACCTGGGTCTTAATTAAATAGACAACAATAGAGTCAAATGACGGTGCGATCATTTAAAAATTATTATATGTTGTTCAGCAAAATCAAAATGTCTACACTAAGCAGGCGAGAGACATGATCTGTTGCTGAAAGTGTTGAACAGTCGCAATTTCTTACTGCCAGTGGGTGTCATTGTGTTTTGAATATATTAGGGTCATTAGGAAAAGAACGATCCGGAGGCTGTAAAATGAAAAGAGCTCCAGGGATCGTAATGCTGTGCTGAAAATAGTGAAACAAAGGCTTCAAAAGGAGATCATGCGGATGTAGCGCGTTTCCTGACAGTGAAAGGAGCGCGGGGGTCGGAAATTCATCGGAAACTGGCACAAGCGTACAGAGAGCTCTGCACGTTCGTCACAGTTCCGACACTTAATCCTACCTCCTGGGGTAATGTCTGCCACAATCAACTCGCCCGTCTTCAACAATGTGGGCATCCGTGCGTCATCGGCCAACGACGCGACGTCATTCCCTGAATCGCTTGTCCCACGCCTTAACCCCTGCACAACCATATGGTGTTCTACGTATACTTGTGCCATTCGTCGATGAATTCCCGTTCTCTGAGCTCCTTCCGCTGTCAAGAAACATATCACACCCATCTCACTGTTTCACGAAGGAAACTTTTGAAAGTGAGGTCACGAGTTCAGTCTTTAGTATGGCTCATTGTGTTAACATTATGACAGGAAAAAATATTACCTTCTAATGATTCACCATATGTATGAGGAGGGCGACAGAAAATAAGTGTCCGGGAGGTGCAGAGTTCAGTTTTCTATGAGATTTATGTATTACACTTCACGAAAGGGACATTGTCGACATTCAGGAAGTGTTCAAAACAAACCATTAACTTGTGCCATGAACACAGAATGAAAAATGGGGTGACACAGTAATTATTAATATCGAAGGCGAACTCCTTGCGAGTTCGAAACGGCGCAGGACGTTCAGCTAGGTATCCACACTTAAAGCATACATTTAGAATTATACTGATGTAACTGGGTGGTGAGACCTGAGGGGGATATGATGACATGTAGCTGAATGCGGAACAGTCTGTCGTAGGGTTTGTCGTGGAAGTGAGTATCCTTTAAGGCGTAGTTGCAGACAGTGCAATAATACGTTTTATATGCACGGAAAGAACAAATATACAGAAGCTGAA
Organism: Schistocerca piceifrons; assembly: GCF_021461385.2. Taxonomy (NCBI): domain Eukaryota; kingdom Metazoa; phylum Arthropoda; class Insecta; order Orthoptera; family Acrididae; genus Schistocerca; species Schistocerca piceifrons. The sequence continues at coordinate 288,997,315 of NC_060139.1, read as the reverse complement.
TCTGTCGAGTTGTTCCAGGTGTTATGAACTGCAGCGCCACACTCCTTTCAGTAGGGATCGTTTGCTCTAAAGCGGTATCGTTTTTGTACGCAGACCAGGAATCAAGCAAAAAGAAGTTATTTTGACCAGCTATTAGCAAATCAGTGCTCATACCATGATTCTAGTTCTCTTACGACCATTTTCCCACTCTTGCATGCTGAAATATAAATTTTCCCAACTGCCCTTGCAAGATCACGCACACGAGAAAGAATCGTAGGGGGCAGAACAACCCCAACTTCTCGCAGCACAATAAATAACTTTCTAGCCAATTTAGCTTCCAGATTAACAGTCGGCATAATTGTATACGAATGGGTTAAGGCATTGATGTTAGTTCATCGTGATAAAACTCTTTTGATACCTCTAATTTCCAGGATTCCTTTAACATGCATTTACTCTTTAAATTCCGATTGGTCAGGGTTGAAAACAAATTCCTTATTGTACGATGGGATAAGATTGTACGTCTCATCTACAAATTTTCGAGCCGAATTCGCAGCTGGCTGTGCATCGTCAAGTTGACGCTTTGCTTGAAATTTCAATATCCTACGTCTTCCAATTATGTATCACTGTTTGAAGTTACACAACTATACATTGCACTCCTTCCTTTGAAAACACTGTAATCTACCTCACAAGTAATTTGAAATGTATAACGCAGTAGCTAACTACCATGTATATCCTATAAATCGTATCGAGCATCCTTCAAACGCACAAACACCAGTTCTTGTAACAAGTGCGCCCTGCCCTTCCTTGAATATCCGTAGTTTTTCTAAAGCACTACACAGTCATATTACTACGGACTTATTCGGAATCTGTTCATAATTACTTTTTTAATTATTCTGTAGATGATCTTCCATGTACGTAGTTTTGATTAGCACTCGCTCCTTGAACTACACTCCTGGAAATGAAAAAAAGAACACATTGACACCGGTGTGTCAGACCCACCATACTTGCTCCGGACACTGCGAGAGGGCTGTACAAGCAATGATCACACGCACGGCACAGCGGACACACCAGGAACCGCGGTGTTGGCCGTCGAATGGCGCTAGCTGCGCAGCATTTGTGCACCGCCGCCGTCAGTGTCAGCCAGTTTGCCGTGGCGTACGGATCTCCATCGCAGTCTTTAACGCTGGTAGCATGCCGCGACAGCGTGGACGTGAACCGTATGTGCAGTTGACGGACTTTGAGCGAGGGCGTATAGTGGGCATGCGGGAGGCCGGGTGGACGTACCGCCGAATTGCTCAACACGTGGGGCGTGAGGTCTCCACAGTACATCGATGTTGTCGCCAGTGGTCGGCGGAAGGTGCACGTGCCCGTCGACCTGGGACCGGACCGCAGCGACGCACGGATGCACGCCAAGACCGTAGGATCCTACGCAGTGCCGTAGGGGACCGCACCGCCACTTCCCAGCAAATTAGGGACACTGTTGCTCCTGGGGTATCGGCGAGGACCATTCGCAACCGTCTCCATGAAGCTGGGCTACGGTCCCGCACACCGTTAGGCCGTCTTCCGCTCACGCCCCAACATCGTGCAGCCCGCCTCCAGTGGTGTCGCGACAGGCGTGAATGGAGGGACGAATGGAGACGTGTCGTCTTCAGCGATGAGAGTCGCTTCTGCCTTGGTGCCAATGATGGTCGTATGCGTGTTTGGCGCCGTGCAGGTGAGCGCCACAATCAGGACTGCATACGACCGAGGCACACAGGGCCAACACCCGGCATTATGGTGTGGGGAGCGATCTCCAACACTGGCCGTACACCACTGGTGATCGTCGAGGGGACACTGAATAGTGCACGGTACATCCAAACCGTCATCGAACCCATCGTTCTACCATTCCTAGACCGGCAAGGGAACTTGCTGTTCCAACAGAACAATGCACGTCCGCATGTATCCCGTGCCACCCAACGTGCTCTAGAAGGTGTAAGTCAACTACCCTGGCCAGCAAGATCTCCGGATCTGTCCCCCATTGAGCATGTTTGGGACTGGATGAAGCGTCGTCTCACGCGGTCTGCACGTCCAGCACGAACGCTGGTCCAACTGAGGCGCCAGGTGGAAATGGCATGGCAAGCCGTTCCACAGGACTACATCCAGCATCTCTACGATCGTCTCCATGGGAGAATAGCAGCCTGCATTGCTGCGAAAGGTGGATATACACTGTACTAGTGCCGACATTGTGCATGCTCTGTTGCCTGTGTCTATGTGCCTGTGGTTCTGTCAGTGTGATCATGTGATGTATCTGACACCAGGAATGTGTCAATAAAGTTTCCCCTTCCTGGGACAATGAATTCACGGTGTTCTTATTTCAATTTCCAGGAGTGTATGATTGTCCTTTCACAGAGGACGGGATTTGTGGTCCTCTGTCCGGCAAGGATAATGAACTAGATGACTCGGCAGCTGTTTCAGTATCACTTTCACCTGTTAATCACACATCATCATCACTGTACTCCTTACGTACATTGTCCGCACAGTCGAGCGTATGCATATTCCACTGACACATCTTGCAGAAACGCTAGTGTTTTCTCTGCCACTTCTTTCTCACTCTGCGAAATTACTTGGGTTCCTTTCTGACGAAATGTCAAATTTGGCAACTGTTGTTATAGATACAATGCAATGTTTACTTTCTTCATCGTTGCCATTGCTCTGGTTTGTATCAGCACCACTAGCATTGTAGCTCTGCTGTGAGTTACTCGTCGACTAAGCAGTTCGACTATGCTCCGTGGCCTCATGCTCTGCTCATCAATGGACACCTCCAATCCCGCCCCCTGTTGCCATCAGCAGCCAGTATTGTGGTTGAATGGTACACAATATGGGGGCGTCGAATGCCGTAAACTTCATTGACCTTGTGCGATCTCGCACTCACGGGGTTCCTTTTGAGTGCAGTGAACGATCGACCCGACGCTTGCAAGTGTTTGCCCGGAGGTCACGTGTGAGTGCGCCCGTGTCCCACTAGCGGTGAGTTTGCGGCCTCGGCACGCTTGTGGAGACCACACTACCTTCCTTACGCAGTGACTTTATGTCCCTTTCAGTGCTTTCTACTTTATGGCTTCCAGCTCGTTTCTTTGTAAATGACGCCAACAGTTGCGTGCGAGTGTGGTATCCGGAGGAAATTATGTATGGTGGCTATGTATCGAGATGAGGGTGGGAGATATTCATCGCCATTCATTATTAACCACAAAATCGCCATGGAGACACTGAGAGAGAAAAAGAGAGATACCAGTCTGCCACTGAAGTCACATCATCCACTTCAAACTATGCGTCTACACAAATAAATCAAACCACTGAATTTTGCAAAGTGAAGATTTCATAATTTTTACAACTTTTTTGACTTTCATAAGTTAAAGCAGAATGCGAGAAAGTTACATTAAAAAAAATCATCTTTAAACCTATAATAATACAACAATATTCACAGCAAGTGGATGAAAAGTGATGTAAATGTATTTGTGCCATCTAAATGGAAAGATAAATTTTCGTCACTAATGCAATTTGGCAATGCAGTTTATTTTATTTCGCTTTAGGAATTCTTCCTGACAGTATTTCATACTTAGTCTTACAAACTGCACAATAAATTTTATAACTAACATTGCACCAATTCTAGTGTAACTTTTGTGCACGATTAATGATGTGTTGTGAATGCTTTCGTATTGCTATATCAAATTATTTCGTAAATGCAGTGCTGTACGACAGTATATCATTTACTAGACTGCGTTAACTTTTCAGTTAGCGAGTAAATAAAATTATTTTGTTCTTCAATTTCCATTTTAAAATTTTGCACACGAGAGTAAGTATTCCTAATACGTGTGCTTATAAAATTGTCGGTGTAACACGAGGTGGGTGGTTCGTGAAGCCTAAGGTAATTACTGCTAATTTGGAAAGGGTATTTAAGTAGTAACTCCCAACGGCAGAGCCGGCCGGTGTGGCCGAGCGGTTCTAGGCGCTTCAGTCTTGAACCGCGCGACCGCTACGGTCGCAGGTTCGAATCCTGCCTCGGGCATGGATGTATGTAATGTCCTTAGATTAGTTAGGTTTAAGTAGTTCTAAGTTGTAAGGGACTGATGACCTCAGATGTTAAGTCTCATAGAGCTCAGAGCCATTTTTTGAACCCGACGGCAGAATTAGACACTTACTAGGGCGTTTTCCTGTTCCATCCACGTATGGAACGCGGGAAGAACGATTTTCTGAATGCCTTTTGTACGCGGCATAACTACGTTAATCTTGTCCTCAAGGTGACTACGGGACAAGACGTCGGGAGGTTGCACTATATTTTCCCGGAATCCTCACTTAATCGTGCCGCTTGCATGTTTCTAAGTAGACCTTAGCGCAGCGGTTCCGAATCTTTCTTAGACCGTTACAACTGCGTACAATCATATAGCTAACACCCCCCTCCCCATCCACCCGCCCCCCGCCCCACCCCCGCACCATCGACACCTCTTCCTCTCCCGACCTTTATCAACTTTAGTGCCTAACCAAATTTTAGAATGAAAAAGAATGTTCTTTGTCACTTTTTTTACAATGGTGAAAGAAGTATGATATTTAATTTTTGTAGGTGTTTTATTAATGCACGAACTAATGAGTCAACCAAACAACTGGTACCGGTAATATCTAACAACGTTCTTTTTATATTTGTGTTGTTCTCGGTGCACATAATAGATCATAGTCCAAATCCGTTCAGTTACCTGTTTTTATTTTCATTGCTATCATAGTCAAAAATCTGGTTTCACACCCCACAGCTGTTCCGAATGCTACCTAAAAATCCTTCTCAGATTAGAAAGCTACCTGTCAATAGTGAGGCTAGTCATTTGTTACAAAACACGCGTCACCTGCACGCAGCACTCCCATTTAAAATCAGCTAAGTTAAAATGTGTGCGCTATGCTTACTGTATGTAAATCACTTGATTTCTGGACTCCTTACATCTGAACTGGCAGAAATTGTGAGACTTCGGCCTGTTAGTGAGTTGTGTCTGATCGCTCAAATAATACGAGAGGCGTTTCGATAAGTAATGCAGCAAAATTTTTCTCTGAAAGTAGATCGGTTTTATTCAGGATTCCCATTCATCACGTTATTTCTCGCTCTTTTGGCTACAAAACGCTGTTCTTCAACATAATCAACGCTCAAAGCGTCGGCCGTATACCATCTTACTAGGAAGGCCTTTATGCCCGAGTAGTATCACTTAACCTCTCCATCATCCAAGTACTGCTTCCCGTGGAGTGCATCCTTCATTGGGCCAAAGAGATGGAAGTCGGAATCTGCGAGATCTGGGCTGTAGGATGGATAAGGAAGAACAGTCCAATGAAGTCTGGCGATCTCCTTTCGGAGACGTTGTGTTGGTCTGGAGAAGTTCTTTTGCATTTTTGTAGCGACGAACACGCTGTAGTAGTTTCTTCAATTTGCTGAGAGTAGAACAATACACTTCGGGGTTGATCGTTGCAGCTTGAGAGATGGTTCAAAATGGCTCTGAGCACTATGGGACTTGACATCTGAGGTCATCAGTCCCCTAGAACTTAGAACTACTTAAACCTAACTAACCTAAGGACATCACACACATCCATGCCCGAGGCAGGATTCGAACCTGCGACCGTAGCGGTCGCGCGGTTCCAGGCTGTAGCGCCTAGAACCGCTCGGCTACCCCGGCCAGCTTGAGGGAGGGAATCAAACAGAATAGCCCCTTCAGAGTCCCAGAAGACAGTCGGCATCATTTTACAAGCTGAGGGTGCGGCTTTGAACTTTTTATTTGGAAGACACTCCATGGATTGCCGTTTTGTTTACGGTTCGAAATGATGAAGTCATATTTGATCGCCTGTGGCGGATGTCCAACAAAAAATTGTCACGATCGGCCTCGTAACGCGCAACAAGTCCGCGCAGATCGTCCTACGTCTCTCTTTGTGGCCTTCTATTAGGCGGCGAAAAACCTCGTGGGCACACACCTTTGAGTACCCCAACCGGTGGACGAGTGTGTCAGCACTACCAACAGAGAGGTTCTGTTAAGTAGCGAGGTGCTTGATTGTGATCAGCTGATCACCTCGAATGAGAGTGTCCGCACGTTCCAACATTGCAGGAGTCACAGCTGTGTGCGGCCGGCCGGCAGGTGAGAGATCGGTCGCGTTTCCTCGACCTGATTGCGACGATGACAGATGCCTCACCCAACGACTCATCGTGCTTTTGTTCATTGCCAGACTTTCTGCAAGCGTCTATGAACATCTGCGATGCTCTGGTTTTCCACTGAAAGAAACTCTCTGCTGTACCTCCGTTACAGACGCCATTTTGAAGGCTACGTAAAGTGCCACCAACCAACCGGAACTTGATGAAGCTATAGAAGCTGAAGCAGGAATACTCCACGGTGTCCCACAACAAATTCCGCATTTTTCAACCAAAATTAGCCGAGAAAAAATGTGTTGCATTACTTATTGAACACCCCTCGTAACAATAGTAGTACTGTGTAGAGCACCACAGTAGGCCTTATGTAGCTGCCGTTGTGTCGAGCTGTCAGTTCACTTATCTGTTTGGAAATGCGTAACGAAGCAACAGATTGGTGCAGACATTTTTGTGAGACAGGTCACGTAATTGTCTCACTTTTACCATCACTGTTGTATTGTATAAAATACAAAGTATGTATGTAGTGGGTGGACCGTGTGAGAAATGTGCAGAGTTCGCAGAGTCTCACGGATTAATGCTACTAATTTAGGAAAAAGTAATTATTGATAACTTCTATAATCGGTGTTACAGTCTAACAAATTGTGACAAAAATAATTTAGTTTCAGGGCTATCACAATCTAACCTTTGTGGTTTTTACCCCTGAGAAAATTTTATTTTCCCCCACAGGAGGTAATTACTACCCAGGGTGAGAACTGCTGCTTTAGCAGGATAGTCAACGTTTATCTTCAAGCGTCTGACAGTTCAAGCTTTGCAGTATGTCTGTGATGCTCTCCCATGGTCGAATAAACCTGTCATTTCAAATTGTCAAGGAAGCGGCAACCCAACAACGTACACGTTTGTTCGTAACACGAATGCCTGTGCTTCGCTCAAGTGTTCCCACTTACCTCCAACTCGGCGACGTCTCTCTTCCCGTCCATTAGACCTCAAACTGGGCAACGCCCTCTGAGCGAAGCAAACACTTCATTAACACGTATCCACATAGCTTTTGGAAAAATCTCACATGCCCAGGTTGTGGCTTAAAGCGCATCGACGTGAAGTTGTAATAGCTTTGGCAGCAATATGTGCAATATGCGCATTTTGTGAATTATGTAGTGATGGGTGAGGAGAGTCAGTCGCTACTAAAGACGTCTGAAAGTTTTCGCGCGAAAGGACCTTTAAAATTACTGCGTGAGTTCGTGGACTTAAAAACAGCTATCGACAGTCGCTTTGGTGAGCTCTGAACATGACCTTGGTGTTCCAGAGGGGTGAACTCTCGGTCGATTACGTGGATGACTCTGTCTTTGCACTCACAGTAGTTAAGTTGGTGTGAAATAAACATTTTTATTTCGTCACGAACTGTGGTAAGAACGTTTTTATTCCGCCAACGATATTCTGCATGGAACTCCGTTAGTTATCTGGTAGTTAGGAGCACAGTATCTGGGCAAGGTGGCTGATGTGTAGCCGCACCATAGACGCAGCCATAGAGCTATAAAAAATCGGTCACATACTTTTATTGACTCATTTTAACATCCAATGCAAATGGTGTATATAGAGTGATATAATCGCGGATTTTCTAGTTTCCTCACGGTATTAAGTCTTTGATGAATCCTTGATACCAATTCGTACATCTACATCAATACTCTGCAAATCACGCGTAAGTGCCTGGCAGATGGTTGATCGGACCACCTTCCCAATAATTATTTATTATTCCAATTTCGAACAGCGTGCGGAAAAACTAACACCTATATCTATCCGTGCGAGCTCTGATGTCCCTTATTTCATTAAGATCATTGTTTCTCCCTATGTAGGTCGGTTTCAAGAACATATTTTCGCATGCAGAGAAGAAAGTTGGTGATTGGAATTTCGTAAGAAGATTCCGCCGCAATGAAAAACGCATTTGTTTTAGTTATGTCCACTCCAAATCCTGTATCATCTGTCCCCTATTTCGCGATAATACAAAAGTGCTGCTCTTTTTTAACTTTCTCGATGTAATCCGTTAATCCTATCTGGTAAGGATCCCAGACCGCGCAGCAGTACTCCAAAAGAAGACGGACAAGCATAGTATAGGCAGTCTCTTTAGTAGATCTATTGCATCTTCTAACTGTTCTGCCAATAAAACGTAGACTTAGGTTTGCCGTCCCCACAAAATTTTCTATGTGTTCTTTCCAAATGAAGTTGTTCGTAATTGTAATTCCTAGTTATTTAGTTGAATTTGCGGCCTTTAAATTTGACTGATTTATCGTGTAACCAAAGTTTTAACTCGTGGATGACCTCACACTTTTCATTATTTAGGTTCAAACGCCAATTTTTGCACCAAACAGATATATTTTCTAGATCGTATTCCAATTTGTTTTGATCTTCTGCTGACTTTACTAGACGATAAATGATAGCATCATTTGCTAACAACCTAGGACGGCTGCTCAGATTGCCTCCTAAATCATTTATACTGGGTGATTCACGAAGAAATGCAAGTATTTTAATATGTTATTCTACAAGGAAAACTAAAGAAAAAAGTTCATATAAACATAGGTCCGCAGATGTTTAGTTACGGAGTTACGGCTAATAAAAGATTATTCCACAAGTTTAGCAACTTCGCTAGTATGAAGCCATAACAAAACTGTACGAGGTTAAAGTAAAGCACGATATTCATTTATTTTGTTGGTTATTGATCTGGTGAATCTAATAAAACAAGTCCCAGACCTGTATCTGCAGTAGTTATCCAGGACATCCAATGAAAGAAGACGTAATTTCGTCAAATTTTTAATTTATTAACTATTAGGCCTAATTTATTTTTTAAATTCCAGACAATTGCACAAAGTTTTCAACAGAAGTCGTAGAGAATTTAATTTTGGAAAAACGATGATAATAACGAGAACTGAAATTCTATGAATGTGTCTGATAATCTGCTTTTATTAATATCATAGCACACGTGAATACACGTTAAACCAGAAACACTGTTGTTGTTATGTTCTTCCACTGAACAATACAGAAAACTAACTCGTTTCAAGGTTAGAAAATGACTGAAACAACTGACTAACGGTTGCCAACAATGATATAAATGTTTCTACATTCTTAATGGAAAGTAAACAAATTCACTTGTATAATAACCCTTGCTTCTCTGGATGTTCTGGAAAATTGCTGCAGATACACGTCTGGGACATGTTTTATTTGATTCACCAGACCAATAGCAACAAAATAAATGGAAATCGTGTTTTACTTTAACCTCGTAAAGTTTTGTGATGGCTTCATATTAGCGAAGTTGCAAAATTTCAGACAAAATATTTTATTAGCCGTAACTCCGTAACGAAACATTTGCGGACCTATGTTTATATGAACTTTTTTCTTTAGTTTTACTTATAGAATAACATATTAAATCGCGGCCGCCCCCGTCGGAGGTTTGAGTCCTCTCTTGGGCATGGGTGTGTGTGCTGTCCTTACCAAAAATTAGTTTAAATTAGGTTAAGTAGTGTGTAAGCCTAGTGACCGATGACCTCAGCAGTTTGGTCGCATAGAACTTACCACAAATTTCCAATTCTTACATATTAAATTATCTGCATATCTTCCACACTTTATAGATAAGGAACAGCACAGGGCCTATAACACTACCTTGGCACCATCAGGGATCACTTGGTAACTCCTGCTTGAGCTGACTCCATACGGAGAATTAGTTTATCTTCGGAACTTTTCGTATACGAAGCGATAATAAGGGCATTATTTTGGAATCTGTATCGACTCAGTGCTAACAACCAAGCTTCGGAGGCCTTCAACTACTACGTCCAAAACGCACTCTGTACACCTTGTACACAGTATGAGCAGCATACAGAATGATTTAAAATGAGCTACCAGTGACCCTGCGTCCAATGTTGTGATCGTGGAGCAGTGGACAAAGCCCAGTAGTGCGGGAAAGGTACTTGTACACGAAAATTAAGCTGTTGATTGCAGCAGCGTCGGTCTCCCGGCTAAAGGTTAGCAGGAAAAAGAGGAACGCGCGGTTTATTTATAACATCCGTGTGTCAGCAAACTTCATTCCGCCCGAAATGAGATCAGCATTGACCGACCGAGGAACTCGATTAGATACGTTAAGGTTCAGGCGAGGGAGAAGCGTCATACTGGTCGCTCGATGGAATAAAACGTCACTTGCTGTAACAACCACGTTGTGCTGCGAGAAGTGATCACGTTGATTTGCTGCGTGATTTGAGGTTGAGCTGATTCAGTACAAACACGACCAAGGGAGTACTGTACGTAAACTATGTAGACAGACAGAAACTCCCTAACATTCAAGATAATTTGCGTAGAAACTTACTCAGTCTGGATGTAATTCTCCCGTTTGCGTGGACTGTGTCATGATATGATAAAACTAGCAACATAAAAACTGGACATAACTGTCAGCAAAAAGTTATCCACGAAACTTATTTGTAAGAAACTGGCTTATTTTCCGTCTTTCGATCGCTGCTTTTGTTATGCATATTATGAAATTATGGCAGGCATAAGACAGTGAGACTGATCTGAAGTTAGGTGGCACTGCCCGAAGCAGAACAATTTCAAATAATAAAGACAGGGATCGACAGATCGCAAATAAATTTACTTTCTAAAATTATCGACGTTTCTTCTGCTATTATATGCAGGCAGGCTTCAGCTCCCTAATTAAAGCTCCTAATAACGTCAGTTGCAGACATGGAGTTCCAATGTGTTTTCACGTGTATCATTTTCAGTTTTAATAATTTAACAATTAGAAAAGCTTTCGCACACTGCATGCAGGCAGTTGGGGTATGCACATTATGTCCTGGGGGGAGGGGGGAGTGAGAGGGGGAGGGGGAGGGGAGGCATTGGGGTGACGACAGCAAAGACATGTGGCCACCCTTCAAAGTAATCACACCGACCCTGTGAAGATAGGCGACATAGGAATAAGATTATTTTTCTTTATTGTAATTTCATTCCCCTGCCAAATATGGGCAGGGGAGGGCTGGCAGTGGCACAGTCCACCGCTCTTCAGCCAATTGGCTTTACAAAAACGCAGAAAGGTGATTACATAAAAGGGGGATAAAAGAGGGACATAAAAAACACAGTAAATGGAGATGATGGGAGTTAAAATATACACTAATATGGGGACATGTACTGTGGGACAGTTAAAAAGTCGTCATAATGTGAAAAGACACAGCTGGCGAATCAAATTTCACTTAAAAGAACACTGGAGGCAAACACAAGCTGAAAGTTGGCCAGAGGATAAAAATCACACAGAGGACGACTCTTAAAATATCACTAGAAACGATGAAGCACTCATGAAGAATAAAAACTCGCTGGTATGGACTTACCAAGGGACTGGAGGCTGGAGAGGAGGAAAAAAGAGGGGAGGAAGGTGTCATGGGGGGCTGGGGGGGGGATGGAAGGAAGAGGAGAAAAAGGGGGCAGGAGGCGCACCAAGGGGCAGGAGACAGGCAGGGTGGGAGATGAAAAGGGAACACAAGGCAGGAGGGAGTGCAGAAACACTGAAGGGGAGCACGAGAGAGGGAGGGGGTGTAGGAGGGGGAAAGCCGCTCAGGAGAACGGTGGAGGAGGAGAGGGAAGCAGGAGGAAGGTGGGGTTAGAGTTGGTAGGAGGGGTAGACATGAGGGCGAAGTTGAGCATCTGGGAGGGGTAGGTGCTGGAAGTTGCGTTGGGAAAGGAGGTGGAGGGTGTGGAGATGGATAGAGGGCACATAGGCATAAGATTTTTTTTTCTTTATTGCCATTTTGCACCTCATACAAGGTGTGCTGGCAGCGGAAAATTTTACTCCACTCTTCAGCCACAAGCAGTATAATAAGACAGAAAATCAATGAAGACAGAAAGGTAACATAATGGTGGCTAAAAACAGTAGATACAGTAATTAAAAAACATAAAGCTGTTCACACTCGACGAAAAACAAGAAAACTGGCGACACTGTGCACAAGCACTGATGATTTAGACGACATACGTGAACGAAGGAGCGTGGGCGGTGAAAAACACTGAATCACAAACATGACGGCACACACACTAAACCGATGGTGATGATCTTAATGTGTGCGAGTCCGGGGACCTGCCAAAGGGGAAGAAGGTGGTGGGGGAGGGAGAGGGGAGAGCAGAGATGCCAATGGCAGAGGAGATGGGGGGAGGAATGAAGGTATGGGGGGTTGGGGAAGCCTGGGGAAGGAGGGGGGAGGAAGGGGGGAGGAAGGAAGAGAGAAGGGAGAGAGGGTGCCCTGGGGAAAAAACACAGGAAGTGGGAGGGGAGGATCAAAGTTGATAGGGGGGGGGGTAGATGGAGGGGAGGAGGGCATCATCAGGGAGGGGGAGCTGGCGGAAGCCACCTTGTGAGAGGGTAAGGAGGGTGGAGAGATGGAGAGCAGGTGGGACGTAGAAATACAGACGCGGCAGCAGACGGGGGTGGGAGAGGATGTGAGAGACAAGCGGGTGAGGGGGATCTAGTTTACAGGAGGTGTAGAGGATATAGGCATAAGAAAAAGAAGAAGATATATATGTATTTACTAGCGACCCACCTCGACTTCGCACAGGTAACGTTTTGTCTGGCGTATCGGTAGTAAGTTAGACACACAAACCTTCCTCGTGAATCATCCCATCTATCAGTGACAACTGTATCCAGACCTCTATAGTAGTCCTCCGCAGATTACTGTGAATATACAGACAGAATCCGCGGCGCGGAGTTTAATTTACGCTGAGGTGAGAAAAGTCATAGCTTAGTGATAAGCAGTCATACAGTCGGTGGTAGTAACGCATACACAAGGTATGAAAGGGCAGTGCATTGGCGAAGCATGTCAACAGAAGCCGGCCGGGGTGGCCGAGCGGTTCTAGGCAATACAGTCTGGAACCGTGCGACCGCTACGATCGCAGATTCGAATCCTGCCTCAGGCATGGATGTGTGTGATGTCCTTAGGTTAGTTAGGTTTAAGTAGTTCTAATTTCTAGGGGAATGATGCCCTCCCATAGTGCTCAGAGCCATTTGAACCATTTGATTTGTCAATTCAAGTGATTCATGTGAACAGGTTTCCGATCTGGTTATGGCCACACAACGGAAATTTATAGACTTTGAACCAGGCATTACCTCTCACCATGGACAACGCAGTGGCCGAAGGCCGTCACATAATAACAGAGAGAAGCGGCGTCAGTGCTAAAAGACAAGCAACACTAAGTGAAATAAATGTAGAAATTAATGTGGGACATACGACGAACGTAGCCGTTGGGACAGCGCATCGAAATTTGGCGTTAATGGGCTACGGCGACAGACGACAGACGTGAGTGCCCTTGCTAACAGCATGACATCGCCTGAAGCGCAGGTTGGACCCCAGATGACTGGAAAACCGTGGCCTGATCAGATGAGTCCAGATTTCAGTTGGTACCAGCTGATGGTAGGATCTGACTGTGGCTCAGATCAAAGGAAGCCATGGATCCGAGTTGTAAATAAGGCACTGTGCAAGCTGGTGGTGTCGACTGTCTTACATGGATTGGAGTGGGTCCTCTGGTCCAAATGAACAGGCCATTGACTGGAGGTTGTTACGTTCGGTTACTTGGAGACCGTTTTCAGCCATTCATCGACTTGATTTTCCCAAACAATGCTGGAATATTTATGGATGACAATGTGCCATGTCACCAGGCCACAGTTGTTCGCGACAGGTTTGAAGAACATTCTGGACAGTTCGAAAGAACGATACAGAGATCCAGATCACCTGACATGAATCCCATCGAAGATTTATGGGACATAACCAGAGGTTAGTTAGTGCACAAAAGCCTGCACCGGCAACAATTTCGCTATTGTGGACGGCTATAGAGGCAGCATGGCTCAACATTTCTGCAAGAGACTACCATGCCACGTCCAGTTGCTGGACTACGCCGGGCGAATGGAGGTCCGACACGATATTAGGAGGTATCCCATGGCGTTCGTTACCACAGTGTATAACATGTACAGGTGCAGATGTTATCTCTAACTGCAGAGTTGCAGCTCTTCCTTCGTTTCGATAATCACCTAGGATAACACATACGAGAATAAGAAATGTCACTGTTTTTGTACATTCCACGGAAACAAAAAAAAATACGTCACAATTTTAGAGACCATTTGGGACTGAAACTTCCTCGCAGATTAAAACTATGCGCCGGACTGAGAGACTCGAGCTCGAGATCTTTCCCTTTCGCGAGCAAGTGCACCACCGACTAAGCTACCTAAGCACGACTCGGGACCCGTCCTCACAGCTTAAGTTCTGCCAGTACGTCGTCTCCTACCTTCCAAACTTCACAGAAGTTCTTCTGCGAACCTTGCAGAACCAGCACTCCTGGAAGAAAGGGTATTGCGGGGACATGGTTTAGCCACAGCCTACGGGATGTTTCCAGTATGAGAAGCTGTGAGGATGGATCGTGAGTCGTGCTTGGATAGCTCGATCCGTGGAGCACTCGCTCGGGAAAGGCACAGGTCCCGAGTTCGAGTCTCGGTCCGGCACACAGTTTCAATCTGCCAGGAAGTTTCATATCAACGCACACTCCACTGCAGAGAGAAAATCTCATACCAGTTTGGACGCTTTATAAGACTATTACTGAGACGTTGAATGAAGTTACAAAGGAATTAAAGATGCGAATTTATATTAAAAATGAAGAAATTCCTCCAGCTGTATTTAAGGTGTTGATTTTATTTTGGCAACTAGTTTCAACGTTGTAACAACGTCATCTTCAGGCCCATACACTTGTTGACGTCAACTGCGTGCGGCTGATACTAGATGTCAGTGGTGAGGTACGGACGTGCTCCGTGTGGTAGGTGATTAGTAACTAGTACGAAGTTTCGACCCTAAGGAATTTCTAGTGGAATTTCTTCATTTTTAATATAAATTTGTACCAGCTGACGTCCCACTGTCCTCCATTTTATCTATGGATCTACGAAGATTAAAGATGTGAAGATCTTTTTCTTCAAACGATATTGAAATCAGTGGACTACGAAACTGTCATATTATCTCCGCGGTGCATCTCGCATTAGGTGCCAAGTCGGAGATGATGGCACAGTAATTTTTCCTCCACTCCATTCAAAAGGGATTAAATGATGTAGAAAAGGGAGTAACGAATTATAGTAACGACAGTTCGCTTCGCAGTCTGGAAAGTGCTAATTTAGAGAATGTATGTCGAAGTGGAGCGACTGCAGAGGGAGCTAGATTTGGTTAAGGGACAAAAAGAATTGTTTACTGGTGAATTCTTATTGAAATTTTAAGCTACAACCAACCACTGTTGATATTAACTAAAAGTACACTTATTAACGGTTTCCAACCCGCGAGCAAATCTTCACATTACTGTACACATTTATCGTATGTCATTCACATAGTGTTAGCCACAACCTGTCGGCGAATTCCAGCTGATGTGAGAGTTCTTTTATGAATAAGGATGTATAGTGCGGGGTACTTCTTTCTTCATCGAGCACTATCGATAGTTCCCTCTGAGTCTTGGCATGGCTGGTGTTGGCTGTGTAACGAGCAGTGTTTCACGGCCACCACACGGGAGCCAGCGTCTCGTGATGAGAGAGCATGTGCAACAGGTTCCCAGGTAGGTGAGTGTCTCAAAAACGCCTTAAGTAACAGAGCCTAGTCTGTTGCACTCGACGGCGAGAGTCAAGGGTATGGCCAGGAGTGCCCCAGGGAAGTGTGATAGGACCACTGTTGTTCTCTGTATACTTAAAGGATTTGGCGGAGGCGGTGGGCAGCAATCTGCGGCTGTTTGCTGATGATGCTGTGGTGTACGGGAGGTTGTCGAAGCTGAGTCGCTGTAGGAGGATACAAGACGACTGGACAAAATTTCTAGTTGATGTGATGAATGGCAGCTGGCTCCAAATGGAGAATAATATGAGTTAATACGAATGAGTAGGGGGGAAAACGTAATATTCGGATACAGCATTAATAGTGTCCTGCTTAATACAGTCACTTCATTTAAATATCTGGTCATAATGTTGGAATGCCATATGAAATGGAAGACTGTGGTCGGGAAGACGACTGGTCGACTTCGGTTCATCGGGTGCATTTTGGGAAACTGTGGTTCATCTCTAAAGGTGACAGCATATAGGACGCTGGTGCGAACTATTCTTGTGTACTGCTCGAGTGCCTTGGATCCGTACCAGATCGGATTAAAGGAAGTCATCGAAGCGGGCTGCTAGATTTGTTACCAGTAGGGAACTCAAATGGGAATCCCCGGATGGAACGCGACGTCCGAAAAACACTATTGAGAAACTTTAGAGGACTGATATTTGAAGCTGACTGCCGAACGATGACTCGCGGAGTATATATGAGGATGTAGATATAGATCTAAAGACCGGCGCGGTAGATAGCGATTCCTCTCGTAAGGGGACCATCATACCTGCTAAAATAAATAAATAAATGTCGTGTGACTAGGGCCTCCTGTCGGGAAGACCGTTCGCCGGGTGCAAGTCTTCCGATTTGACGCCACTTCGGCGACTTGCGCGTCGATAAGAAGGAAATGATGATGATTAGGACAACACAACACCCAGTCCCTGAGCGGAGAAAATCACCGACCCAGCCGGGAATCGAACCCGGGCTCTTAGTATTGACATTCTGTCTCGCTGACCACTCAGCTACCGGGGGCGGGCATAAGACCTGTTAGTGAAGGATTTCGGTGAATGGCGTTTTATGCGACAGGTGTTGAAGTTTTGTGCGTGCCTACTATAACCACACGTTAAATATGTTTAGACCGAGCGAGTGTACAGTAGCAGCTAAGGTTTACAGCTTCCATTCTGCCGATTCGTGTTCAAACCTCGGCTGTGAGAATGTTTTTTCCACTTTCACGGAATATCATTAAATTGTACAGGTCGTGCACAAGTATTAAACACTATTTTCACAGTGGTAATTTCATTAATAAATCTACATCTACATCTACATGTAGATATAGATCAATCAGTACAGTACTCTTTCTCCAGAAGTGTACTCGGATCGTTACAGAATACATTACAGAATCATTTTACTCGCTATCACTTACATCTCTTCCAGTACGAGAACAGCATTCCGAATGATATTTGTCGCAGATGCAACAGAAATACAAATTCGTAGACTACACGCACGGCTGGCCGGAGTGGCCGAGCGGTTCTAGGCGCTACAGTCTGGAACCGGGCGACCGCTACGGTCGTAGGTTCCAATCCTGCCTCGGGCATGGATGTGTGTGATGTCCTTAGGTTAGTTAGGTTTAAGTAGTTCTAAGTTCTAGGGGACTGATGACCTCAGACATCAGAGCCATTTGATTTTCGGCTCTGAGCACTATGGGACTTAACATTTGAGGTCATCAGCCCCCTAGAACTTAGAACTACTTAAACCTAACCAACCTAAGGACATCACACACATCCATGCCCGAGGCAGGATTCGAACCTGCGACCGTAGCGGTTGCGCGGTGCCAGACTGAAGCGCCTAGAACCGCTCGGCCCAACTGGCCGGTCCATTTGATTTTGAACTACACGCACGTTTAACGAAAGGTACTGCCTTACAGCCACACGGAGTTTTCAGAAGTGACACCAGGAAACACAGTTTAGTTAAATTTAGAAAGACTGTTCTATCTTCTATCAACTTCTATGCGAACCACGCCTATTTGATCATTCCTGTGGAAGCAGGTGCACAAAAATGACGCCTTCCTCGAAGCGACATCTCTCGCAGTCGTTGGTAAGTCGGGGACCAATTTGAATTTTTTTGTGAAACTTTTTGCGTGCATTTCAGCATTTCAATATAAACATCACAGGTTTGGCAAAGTACATTTGTGTGGGATAATTTTTACAGTGCGGGTGCAGATGCTTGCTTCTGTTTCGTCTACAAAGATTTGATAGTAAAGTGTCTGATCAGTCTGCCCTCCCCACTAATCAATAATGATAAGACTTTTTCTTGACCTACGCGCGGAAGAATAGCACATTTGAAGTCATGAATCTTTCCTCCAGGAGCCTTAGCCCCACAGAAATATCAGTCCTTTCCAAAGGTCTCGCCTTTTGCCCCACTCCAAATTCAATCAGGCAGGACTTGTTAAAGAACTTCTCTTCAACATTTTTCGCCACCATCCCTACCAATCAGACTCAACCAAAGACCAATATTGAACCTTGCCTAACTCAGTTCACACTCTCAGTTCTAACACACATAAGAAAAGTAGCTGAATATCTTTGCTGACGGAGTAACAGTGTATTGTGCTTTGAAGAATTTTCGCTCTCTGGCAGCCGTTTTGATCGGAATTACCTACCCAGCTCAGATCTAAACCATGGGTGAATGCTTTCGTCGGTGTTCAGAATCCTTCTGCAGCTGCTAATACTTTGTCCATCGTTGTGAAGTCTTTGGCGCAGTCTAAATATTTGGAATTTCAAGTACGAACCACAAACGGAATACAGATGTGAAGAAAATGTGCTACAATGGTTGATTTATCAATGAAATTTCTACGTCGGAAATGACATTTTTTGAATAATGTTGCATGACATACTGCTTAACGATATGCTGTTTGCTGAAACTGAAAGAAGAAGAAAGAAAGGTACTCATGCAGGGTTTAAACCCGTAACGCAAGCGTGGTCAGCGTGAATCTTAGCCCCTGTACTACGCTATCGCGGTCGAAACATATAGGACTTACTATGAAAATTCTCGAACAACTGGAAATTTGTATTCATATAAGGAAATATCCACACGAAATTCTAAATGAACACACAGATTTTAAACATAAATAGTATTTCGAAAATGTTATTGACATAATAGAATACGAAAGGACATAATCTTACGGTAAACAAAATTTACATAGACCATTGATAAAATTTAAAGGAAACTAAGAACAAAGTAATGCAACATCATCTCTGGCAAACTGTATATGCTTGTAAACATATGGCATCGTAGTAAAGATCTTTCAAAACTGAACTGTCAAAATATCTAACAAAAACGTATTTCACATTTTGTAACTACAAAAAATAATATTCTTACCAAGACATGGCAAAAAATTTAGTATAGATGCAATATGGTCGTCACTTCCAGCTAGACGTAAGTACCAATGCAATTTTGAAACTGAAACAGACACCATTTACAAAGAGATACTCTTACCGACGTTATTTTCCCAGGTCACTTGATAATGGCAAAAAGCCGAAACAGGTCTGTCGTGTAAAATATTTAAAGAAATATATTACCTTATTGCATCTAGTTTGGAGCATTCATTTTCATTATGTCTTACTCAAAAAGAAACATTAACAACCGGCTTAAGGACCAGAAGAACAGTTGTCGCCTGGGAAACGTGAATAAATCGGCAGTAGAAGGTCGTGCAGGGACCAGAAAACCAACAAATGCGTTTCTCTGATATACGGTTTCGTCCAGATCCAATCATTACTATTCTAGTCTGTACAGAAGGGGCCATAGGAATTCAAAAGCACAAAAACAACTTTACAGCTACGAAGAGGGATGGAAATTAGACAAGTTGCGCGTCTTAGTGCAAAGTAGACCTAGTATGGCAACGCCTCAACATCGCAAGCTCCATAACACACGCGCCAAGAATTCGCCATCTTAGAAAGCGGTCTCATTACGTTACGACCAAATCGTTGCGTGGACACAAATATAAACAGTTCGGCTTTCAAAGCTTGGTTAATTTTGAGACATTATAGCCCCTGGTGATATCTCCAGCATCAGGAGGCCAAATGTTAGCCACAGAAATATGCAACGGACCACGCCATAATGTTCATTAAACAAAATTCACTATTACCAACATTTTTATTTAGATGCATGTATGAAAGAACAGACACCTTCGACGATCCACGGCTGTACGAAATACTTCGAAATTAATTCGCTGACTGTGAACTTCTTTATATCATCTGCATTAGGTATAGATCTACTACCGATAATGACATATGTATATTCGTGCTGGACCGAGACACGAACCAAGATTTCCCGTTTATCGCCAGCAGTCGCCTTAGCCATTTCAGCAATCTGTAGGCACGCGCTTCCTGGAGCGACCCAAACGCCAATTTAAAGATTAACGGGCATTCTGTTTCCTGATAAATGCAATTAAAAATTTTCAGTCAAAGTCGCATAAGATTCTTGTTCTTGTTTATTGCGTTGCTGTGATATCCAGAGATACTCAAAACTGCAGTTCAGTGACTTGACATTAGGCTGAGTTTCAAGCTGGGTATTTAACTGAATTGCTAATAGCTTTGTAACTTTCAGGTATTTACTTCCATTATCAGTTATATATAATTAACTTCGTACTTTCCACAAGATATTGCTCATAGATCTTTACCTCACAACACTTATTTTCTAGACTAGAATTTGAAGTTTAGTTATGACTGAGAAGTATCAATGCTTCTAGAAGTATTTCTTTGGTATATAAATTTGAATTATTTCAGTTGACAAGAACATTAATAAGAATTCATTCCGCAACAAAGCATAAATATTTAACACTTCACAATGATCTGTTGCACTTTCTCAATAGAATACTACTGTTGTGTAGTTAAAAGTTACTTTTCTTAACAAAGGCTTGCAAGCAAATGTGCCTGATCATAAGCCGATACAAGATTTTTACAACATGAGACAAATTGCTTTTTAACAATTATCAGCGACGTTTTGACACAGCTGAAAGGATCTCCTTGTGATAAATGTCGTGTCGGCGATAACTTGGTCCGCCATCTCAATGTCTGCAAACTGTGTCAGAAGATCCGTCCGCTAATGCCAAACCTCAGCGATGAAAATGAAACAAACAGAGAGAACATAAACGTTTTGTAGTTATAGAGTACATCCAAATTCTTTATCATTCGTTGAAGTAAATGGCTTCACTTACTGCACAATGTATCATGATGACAGCATGACCTGTAGTGGAACAGCCTCGAATGTCGAAACACTACAAACGTTATCCACTGGATGCTGTAAACTGTAATGGTGCTATCATACTTCCTTAGCGTGCTCTTGAAATTATCTTTACTTCTGTCTGTTTCATTCTGTTATGAATAACATATGGAGTTCTATCTCTTAGGAAGTTCTAAATCCCGTAATAAATGTAGTTAGACACTTCGTAAGTCATTTTTTACTAGATATTTATTAGGTCACTTTCTTATCTGCCTGTCTGTTCAGCACATAGTGCAGAATTGCTTTCTTGGCGATCTATTCGGCAGGCATGTGGGTGGGGGTGAAAAAGATTGGTAATACCTGACATCTAGGTTGTCCTGCATGACCAGAGTGTTCAGGGGGTAGTATCGAAATGCATTTCAGGAGATGTATATGAGGATGGGTACGGCTGAGCAGAGATGAACTGTGAGAGGGAGGAGGAGGAGATGAATACTGAAATGGCGGAGCATGAGGTGGGCAGTGAGAGGAAGGAGGAGATGGAGACGATGGAAGAGAAGATGGACAGAGAGAGGGTGGAGGAGGAGTTGGAAAGAGAGAAGGGGAGGAATGGACAGACAGAATAGTGAGAAGATGATAGGTAGAGGGGGAGGAAGAGACAGACAGGGAGAGGAGGGGGAAGATGATGTACTGAGGGAGTGGAGGAGATGACGGACAAAGAGGAGACAAGAGATGTTTAGAGAATGGGGAAGAAGGAGATGGACAGAGAATGTCAGAGGAGGAGATGGGCAGCGAGAAGGTGCATGAAGAGGTGGAAGGAGGTAGGGGAGAGAAGGAGATGTGTGCAATATACGTGATGTATACATCCAAGTGCGAAGCAGTAGGTATCGAGCCAGTATTGAAATAAAATTCTTGTAAGAAACCATATAAAATTAATTTTGTTTGTTTCTTTATTTCATTTTTTAGGAAACTAACAAACAGATTTATGTATTATTAGTAGATAAATGCATCACTATTCTGTTTCAAATTTTATCTGGAGAAAAGGTACTGAAATAAATCTGAAATTTAACGTCTCTCTCTTAGAGTCTCATCAGTATATTTAAAATCCATTGAAAAATTTCTTATATGCAAGACTAAGAAGCAAAAAATATTATTTATAGAAAAATTTTTAATACACATTTTTAAAATGAAGTAAAAACTATAAAATAATTTCTCATAGCCCCATACAGATTGCTATTCCCATAGTGATTGTCCTTAACATTTCTGTTTAACACCTATAAAAGCACTTGTACGACTTAAAACGAAAAAGATGGGGCGCTCTGAATTTTCCGTCTATGCTGCTCACGCTGAACGAGGCCACCCACCGTGTGTCGCTATGAAGTTCGCCAGACACTGTATACACGCCACCTATAGACTGCCCAGCGTGAAAACGCCCCGTACAACGTTTTTCTACAGCTATCTGACTGCGCTCATGTACAAAGGCCGAATACGGCGCTGCAAAACCAAATTAGAAGGAAGGCTGACCCTACTCGACAAGAGATGCTGCGGTGACGAAACTACGTGATGGCAGGACGTGCAGGCCTACCTGTTAGACAAGGGACCCTCCTACGGCACGCGCCACGCCAATTAGCCGACTCCATTAGCGAGGCACGCACCTCGTCGGTGCTCTCCACTTAGCGACCTAGCGACCTCCTCTCCCACAGTTCGACAACAAAGTCTCTACTATCGACTCTGACGCGAGCTGCTCACTTTCATTTAACCTAGATCCAAAAACGCATACCTCTATCTTTTTTTTAGATCTTGAAGATGCTCATCATAGACCGCAATTAATTACCTGTCCTATAAGGCTGTAGCCTGGAAGTGGAATAAAGACATAAAGAAAAAGCTGTAATGGATCAAATTACGCGGGTGCTAACTCGATGTCACTGTAGAAAAAGATCACGTCTTAGTCAAACACCTAGCCCACCCTCCCCCTCCCCCACCCCCCCCACCCCCCACCACTTTTATATGAAAGTACCTGGAGGTGCCTGTACGGTTGTATCATTGTGCAACGCATGATTCGCTAGATATAACGTCGTAAACATGAAACCACTCCTATAAACCATTGACCTTTATGTGGAGGTTTGCGTGCCTTATCGATACAGACGACCGTGCCGTAGGTGCAAAAAATGGCCCTGAGCACTATGGGACTTAACTGCTAAGGTCATCAGTCCCCTAGAACTTAGAACTACTTAAACCTAACTAACCTAAGGACATCACACACATCCATGCCCGAGGCAGGATTCCAACCTGCGACCGTAGCGGTCGCGCGGTGCCAGACTGTAGCGCCTAGAGCCGCTCGGCCACTCCGGCCGGCCCGTAGGTGCAACCACAACGGACGGGTATCTGTTGAGAAGCCAGAAAACGTGTGGTTCCCGAAGAGGAGCAGCAGCTTTTTCAGTAGTTGCAGAGGCAACATTCCGGATGGCTGATTGATCTGGCCTTGTAACATTAGCCATCATTTTGCCCTTGCTGTGTTGGTACTTTATCGAGTAATCAGTCTTCTGACTGGTTTGATGTGGCCCTCCACGAATTCCTCTCCTGTTCCAGCCTTTTATCTCTAAGTAGCACGTTCTCAATTATGTGGTGGATGTATTCCAATCTCTGTCTTCCACAACAGTTTCATGGAAGTTATTCCCTGATGTCTTGACAGATGTCTGACAATCCTTTCCCTTCTTCTCACTGATATCCATATATTCCTTTCCCTGCTAATTCTAAGGAGAACCTCCTCATTCCTTACCTTCTCAGTCCAGCTACATTTCAACATTCGTCTGTAGCACGAAATCTCAAATGCTTCGATTCTCTGTTCCGATGTTCCAAAAGTCCATGTTTCACTACCATAGAATGCTGTGCTCCAAATGTACATTCTCAGGAATTTCTTCCTCGTTTAAGGCCTATGTTTGATACTGGTAGACTTCTCTTGGCCAGGAATGCCCTTTTTTCCATTGCTAGTCCGGTTTTGGTATCCTCCTTGGTCCGTCCGTCATTGGTTCTAGAGAGTAGAATTCCTTAACTTCAGCAACTTCCTGACCGTCAATGCTGATATTAAGTTTCTCGCTGTTCTCATTTCCGCTACTTCTCATTACGTTCGTCTTCCTTCGATTGACTGTGAAGCCATATTCCGTATTCATTAGACAGTTCATTGTATTCAGCATATCATGTAATTCTTCTTCACTTTCACTCAGGATAGCAATGTCATCAGCGAATCGTATCATTGATATCCTTCCGCCCTCATCTGTAATCCCACTTTTGAACCTTACCTTAATTTCCATTATTGCTTCTTCGCTATATAGATAAGACAGTAGGGGCGAAAGACTACATCCATATCTTATCCGTTTCTGACCCGAGCACTTCGTTCTTGGTTCCCTCTTGGCTCTTGTACATGTTGTATATTACCCGTCTCCCCCTATAGCTTACCCCTATTTTTTTCAGAATTTCGAACATCTTGCACCATTTTACATTCTCGAAAGCTTTTTCCAGGTCGACAAATCCTATGAATCTGTCTTGAGTTTTCTTCAGTCTTGCTTCTATTATCAACCGTAGCGTCGGAATTGCCTCTCTTATGCCTTTACCTTTCCTAAAACCAACCTGATCTTCATGTAACATCTAAGAGTGACCTGGACCTCCGTCCGCTCCTCCGTCCTCTTTGACAAGGCAGTTGCCAGAATGAGGGTGACTTCTTATGCCGGAAGTGTTCGAACGACAATGGTGATTATTAATCCAAATTTAAGTGGTGGCGGATTTCGAACACGGAACCAAGGACGTTTTGATTATTAATGAACGACGCTACCGGTACAGCACAGGTCTACTCACCCGAAACTCTTTCAACAAGGTACATTCGCCGATCAACGTTATCGTGACACTGTATTCCGTCCCAATGTGCGCTTTTCAGGTGTGCATTCGGGCCTGGACCCATTTCGATGGGTGACGGCGCGCGGCGGCATTGAACAGTTTAAATGGAGGAGCTGTTGGAACGAGATTATATTCGACGAGCGGGCTGGCCTGTCCGTCGCGCCGATTTATATTTCATTGGGCACGTGCTGAATGCGTTGGGGAGACCGTTGAAGGACTTCCAGATACAGCAATGAGCATTCAGTTGTTGTCAGCCGTTCTGGTGGAGCAATGGTACGCCCTACCCCAAGAATTCCTCACGATCGTTGTCGCCAGTATGGGAGCACCTTGCACTGCCGTCCCTGGTGATCACTCACCCTGTTAAGAAGCATGATCCGCGTTATAGGATGTCCAGGGGAATATCATGAACTGCAGTGACTTCAGTGTAATTATTGTCCGTGTATAAAAATGTCGTTTCTCTTCGTCTCATCCCGTATTTGTTTCGCTTACCCTCTGAAGCACTTCTTTCTAGGTATGGTCCAAGTTTCGTCGACCTGTGTTACTTGGCAGTGACACATGCGAAAGTTACTTCCGTCCTCAAGCTGTGCACACCAATGTATATCACTATGGGAGACATTTGCCTGGGCTTCCATGGGACCTGTGGTGGTAATCTAAGCACCGCGGCAGCTGTGAAATACGTGAACATTAATGCGCACCATCAGCGACCCTTCATGCTCGATGGTATCTTCCAACAGGCTAACTGTCATTTCACAAAGCCAAAATCGTGCTCTACTGTATCGAAGACCGTGATAGTAAACACATCAAATTCGCCTGATCTGAACGCTATGGATTTTACCTGGGATACTACGAGTAAATGGTGTCACCTCCGCGCCCACGAACCACCAGACTGTAATGTAGAGGAATTGCGTGACCTCTGCGTAGGCGTCTGGTGCCAACCTACCGAGGACTTGCCGGATTCATGCCACGCAGAATCGCCGCTGTGTTGCGTTCCAGAGATGGCGCAGCACGCTATGAAGAAGGCGATCATAACATTTTGATACATCATAGTACTTGTATCCTATGCTATGAGCACTTTGTACAAAATGTTATGATAATATGGGAGGCAACTTCGCACTCAAGAGAGACTGTAGGAAGACGGCTGTAGAAATACCGCTGCTGTTGAAAGCTCTTAACCTCCTGAACTTCTGTCGATGTTCCGATATGTAGGCCTCCACTTATCGGAGAGAGAGAAAAAGAGAGAGAGAGACTGAATTTCGCGTATTGGAAATCAGTTGGCAGGGCCTGAATGGCGGCAGTCTTTCGTCGCCAGCCATTTACCGATGGACGCACTCCGCTGTAATACGAAAATTGCGTCTTCCACTTGCGTCGCTGTAGGAGTCACTTATCAATCGCACATAGAAAAAAAATAAGAATAGGGACGACTGGGTTACTTCTCTTACCTCCTCCTCCTCTTTACTTCATCATCATCATCAGCACCATCATCATCATGTAGATATTCGGGTTAGACCTTTTTGCCCATTCCGAAACTAAGTAATTTAAACCTGATCGCACAATCTCTTTCGTCGTAGCCCTATTCTTGTTTTAACCTTAGGCCTACAGACACAGCTGTACCTTGGTATCCGGCTTTGATCCATATGAAGTACATGGCCACGCCATTCTTTCCTATACTGTTAAATCTTTTCTACTGTCATGGCTGTCCTCTCCTGTCTCACTCTTCCTGTTACGACCTTCTAATCTGTACATGAAATGTATTCGCAGTTGCGAATATGGACACCCATCAGCTGTATAATGGAATGAGGTCAATGAAAATCTGTGTCGGACTGGGACTCGAGCATAGATAACCTACTTATTGCGGGGGGTCGCCTTACCATTTGGCTAACCGAACACGACTCATGGCCAAACCCAAACTTCCATAAGTCGTCAACCATGTGTCTACAACTTTCAAACAAAACGTCTCCTCTGTACGGGAATGTACATAATGCAGGTACGAGTACAGGTTGTAGACACATGGTTGACGGTGTACAGGGTTTGGGTGTGGCCGTGAGTCGTGCTCGGATAGCCAAATGGTAAGGCGACCGCCCGCGATAAGCGTGAAATCCGAGTTCGAGTCCCGGTCCGGTACAGATTTTCACTGACGTCAACCCATCCCATTATACGCAAGCATGGCCGAAGGAACTTTGCATCGTAATTCGCCATAACACAGGTATTGCAATATCGTACACTTCTAATTTGTATCCTACCAAAAGTCTTAGAAGTCTCATTTCTAACGCTTCAGTTCTCTTTAATCTTTTGGTCGTTAAAACCCATACTTCGGAAAGAAAGTTAACGTTTAACGACCCGTCGACATCTAGGTCATTAGAGACATCGAATCCATAGAGCAGGAAACGTACAATCACAGTGTTATACAATTTAAGTAGTCTCTTTCCTGGTTTTGATCGTACTTAACATCTGAAAGAACCTTTTTACTTGTATTTCTTTTCAGAATCAGTGTCATAAGCATAAGAGATATACTTGGTCTATTGGGTCGACTTCAGTCAAACATTTGATCGCGTCCGAAATATGTACTTAATTGCTATCCTTCAGAGAATATGCACTACTCCGACATGTCTCCTACCTGGCGCTACATTCAAAGTGTTTGTCAACGGTAGACTATTGAACACCTTGCTGATTCGCAGCCTCTCTCAGACAAGGATAAATGTAAATGTCGTGTGACTAGAGCCTCCCGTTGGGTAGACCGTCCGCCGGGTGCAAGTCTTTCTATTTGACGCCACTTCGGCGACTTGCGCGTCGATGGCGATGAAATGATGATGATTAGGACAACACAACAACCAGTCCCTGAGCAGAGAAAATTTCCGACCCAGCCAGGAATCGAACCTGGACCCTTAGGATCGCGCTGACCACCCAGCTACCGGGGGTGGACTCAGGTCCCCTATCCCGGTACTGTACGCCTTAGCAATGGAACTTTTATTCTGCTCTTTGCGACACCGCCTTACGGGACTGTCTATCGCTGGCACCGCTTTTAGATGCACCGCGTACACAGATAATGTTAACCACTCGCGACGAACAAGATGTCCGCAGAGCTATGGATTGGTTAGCGACTTATGGCGGAGCTCCTGGGAACCGTGCAAATCCACATAAATCTGTGGCCTTGAACATTGCCAGTAGCATGAGACCTGCAAGCGTCCCGCCTCTCAGGCTTTGCGATACAGTCCGCTGTTTCGGTATCGACTTGACGGACGACATCTCACGTACGACGACCATCAATTATCGGAGCCTCTTGCAACATATGTAAGTAGGCTGTTTAGGTTTTTATGTTGGTAACGCTACGTAGCACTCTATATGAAAATCACTGACTGTGCTGTGTGCAGTCTGTGGCTGATTTGCATTGTTGGAATTTGCTACTGTAGTGTTGGGCAGTTGGCTGTTAACTGCGCGTAGCGTTGCGCAGTTAGAGAGAGGTGAGCCGCCAGCAGTGGTGGATGTGGGGAGTGAGATGGCGGAGTTTTGAGAGCGGATGATCCGGACGTGTGTCCATCAGAGACAGTAAATTTGTAAGACTGGATGTCACGAACTGACATATATATTATGACGTTTGAACACTATTAAGGTAAATACATTGTTTGTTCTCTATCAAAATCTTTCATTTGCTAAGTATGCCTATCAGTAGTTAGAGCCTTCAGTAGTTAGAATCATTTACTGTATTGCAGTAGTTCCAGTAACGAAGATTTTTGTGAGGCAAGTGATTCATGACAGATACCGGTTAATGTTAGTCAGGGCCATTCTTTTGTAGGGATTATTGAAAGTCAGATTGCGTTGCGCTAAAAATATTGTGTGTCAGTTTAGTGTTGATCAGAATAAGTAAAGAGAGTAATGTCTAAGTACGTTCAGTTTTGCTCAGCTGCTTGAAAATCAAATAACGTGGTTTATCAGCACAGTAATCCATAAATTTCTCTAAGGGGACGTCTCACATATCCGTGCGGGACTGTGGATCATTGTCTCCGTGCTTTGGACCTTCATCAGCCTACTGAATTTATTAATGTCTATCAGGCGTCACAAAATCCGCATGTAGCGCATACGCTACCAATACCTAAACACATAGCCCAGAAGCTCATGGCGGCATTCGATATACATATCAGCGCTGGGATGATATTTAAGATACGATGCTACTGCGCCATCCTTCCTAAAGAGCGCGGTGGACTTGGCCCTGTCAATGTTCATGATAAAGCCGTGTCTTTGGCTTGGTTCAAATGGCTCTGAACACTATGGGACTTAACATCTTAGGTCATCAGTCCCCTAGAACTTAGAACTACTTAAACCTAACTAACCTAAGGACATCACACACATCCATGCCCGAGGCAGCATTCGAACCTGCGACCGTAGCGATCACGCGGTTCCAGACTGCAGCGCCTAGAACCGCAGGGCCACCGCGGCCGGCAAAGCCGTGTCTTTCTACGATGGTATGCACCTCGTTCTTAGGTGGCGATGCCCGACCAGCCTAACGAGCTTATTGGTGGAGGCTCTGGCACCATCTTCCCTTGACCCTCCTTCGGCGTTTACCGTGATAACGGTGCCATCTTCCTACTTTGGGAGGTTTTATATGGAATATACCTATGAAACATTCTTCCTGTCTCTCGCTTACCAACAGCCAGTGACATCCTAACACACCTCTACATCGCCGTCGGTCGCCCAGTGCCGTCGCCAAATTAACATCTAACATGCACTGGAGGACAGTATGGCGCACAGGCATCACCGTAACGCTAGATTCAGACGTAATTCCACTTGGAACGTCACGCTGAACAAAAAGAACTAGAGAGAGATTCCATAGGATCCATCTTACCGATTCACCTTTTTCATGCGTGAACTGCAACGTTCAGGAAACAGTCGAACACCGACTACATCTGTGATCTGGTATTTAGTTGTCAAATTTTGGTTTTGTTTTTACAGCTGCCGCCGGCTACTTTTGTTTCTTATCCGAGGACAGAACACAATGCCGTCACGTGGATCAGAGGCCACACGATTTATTATTTGTTTGGAGTTGGTGTCATAGGTCTCATGGTTTTTTGGAACTGTGCAAACGATCGTCATTGTGCCATTGTGAGTAATGCTACGTATACCCAATACTTTTCGAACTTCTTGCGGAGCATCTTCCACGCCCCGTCCCGCAGCTGTATCATTCATGGCAGGAAATGAATTTGATATATCCACACTTAGATGACTGAACAGATAACGGTACCTGCACGACATTACGAGGAGAGACACCATGAAAATGGGGCGGCGGTGTTCGTGGAGCAGCGACGCCGTATGTGTGGGTTCCAAGAGTTTCCTTGTGTTTGTTTCTTCTTTATTCAGGGAATTAGTACGTATCTCTTCTTCTTTTAAAGTTTTGAAGGCAGGGACACATCATGGGAAAGGCAGATTTATTTTTTTGTCAATAAATAAATGATTTTAATCCTCATTTATAGTTCCTTCTCAGCTGCACATTTTTGCACAAAAGAAATGTGCAACCGAGACGGAACAATAAATGAGAATTAAATATCTACACAGTTGCTAAATCTCTAAAGACGATTACGTCGCCTACAGTGACATAAACGAGAGTTCTCTTGCGGCCAGTTAATCCATACACAAATTCCAGTTTTCATTGCAAATATAAATTTAAAAAACGAAAAAAATAATAGGAAGGGGTAACGTCTTTGATTAGTAACCAAGACGTCCTCGATGCAGGGTTCGAACCCCGCCACCGCTTACATTTAGAATAAAAATTATTAGCAGGAGTGGCTGAAAACCTAATAACTTCCAGCATAAGAGGTCACCCTCGTTCTGCCAACGACCTTGTCAGAGGGGGCACGGCGGAAGAATCAATGATCAACGACATGAGGATGCAGCAGAAAATGGAAACCACTGCATTAAAGACACGCAATGTGTAACCACGGGACATGTGCTCTGTAACTGAGAAAGCATCATGATGATATCTCCATTGGCAAAACATTCCACACTAGTCCCTGTAGTGGATCCACGGAAGGGGCTGCCAAGGAGGAAATGACCATCAGGAAAAGATGGGATAACGAATGACGGGATGACATTCTAGAAGTAGGAGCATGGAATGTCAGAAATTTGAACGTAGTAGGAAAGATAGAAAATCTGAAAAGGGAAATTTTAAGGCTGAGTCTTAGTGGGTATTAGTGAAGTTAAATGCAAAGATGATAAAGATTTTTGGTCAGACGAATGGTGGTAACATGAACATCAGAAGGTATGGCAGTACGATTCGTTATGAATATGAAAGTATGGCAGAGAGTGAAGAATTCAGTGATATGGCTCTTCTCGTCGGATTCGACAGAAAAGCAACGTCGACAGTTCACGTATACATTCCAAAGTCACAAGAAGAAGATGAAGCGACAGAGAAAGTTTGTGAGTATATTGAACGGACAGTTCAGTACGCAAAGGGAGACGAAAATCTAATAGCCTTGGGGATTAGAATGCGGTTACAGCTGATTAGAATGCGGTTACAGCGGAAGGAGTAGAAGAAACGCTTACATGAAAATATGGTGTAGGTAGTAAGAATGAGAGAGGAGAAAGACTAATTGAGTTCTGCAATAAATTTGAGATGGTAACAGCGGATACTCTGTTCAAGAATCACAAGGGTAGGAAGTATACTTGGAAAAGATCCGGAGGCAAGAGAAGGTTTGTGGCAAAACAAGCGCTGTATCATTGTTAGAGATACAGAGACGAGCGAGTGTGCCGGGACATAACCCCGTTCACTTCTACTAGGGCCACGTCATCATAACGCGCCAGTGCGTACCATACAAAGTATTGCGCCATAATCTAAGAGTGAAATTAAAAATTGAAATAGTTTTTCCAAACTGTGTCAGTGTATGCTTCAGTATATTAATATTAAAATTTTTAAGTCTCAGAATGATCTAATGAATATCTTTCGCTAAATATACTGTATTATTTTAAGAAAAAAATAATTGGAGCTACATATTGCAGTTAAAAGGCTAAAAATTGCTCAGACATTGCCACTGTATGTCACAATCAAACGTTACAGGTCTCAACTTGATTGGGGCAATATTTTGGTCAAAATCGACGTTTTTACGAAAATTTGAAGTCGCTAAACATTAGGCTCAGAGAGACGAAAATTCGTATGTAGCCTCAGCTTGATATAAAAATATTAACTATGTGAATCCGTTAAGCTACCTCTAGTTCTGAGTCATAGTTCCTGATCCCGCTGAGTAAATAGAGCTTACGAACATTTTCTTTCAGTGAGTACGAAGAGTAATGTGGACTTGCAGACTAGAAATTATGGTCAGTATGTTGCCCGTCGCTTTCTAGCTGATCGCAAAAATAGTTTTCAGACTCTTGTAAACGGCGAAGAAGCTTATTTTATGCACTAATTAAAGTGCCTCCCCATAGGTTCCAGCTAGGTTACGGCATTGTCAGAGAGAGAGTCCAAAATTAGCCATTGGATTGTAAGACGTAACCAGCGGCAGATGCAGACTCGGACTATAATTCAGAAATGTGGAAGAGTTGACTGAAGTGTAAGAGAATCGTCTAGGATAATCACTGTAGAAGGAAGCGTGATAGTGATGTACTCATGAATGATTAGATGCGTTTGAAGTTCACTAATTATGTGGATACTCAGTTGAAGAGGAGTTAACATCTCTACAACGTGCAATCAAAGAGGTTGGACAAGCAAACATGCCTTCGAGTAAGGTAACTGAGAACAAATTTCAGCTAACAGATGAAATACTTCAATTGATCGACGAAAGAAGGAAGTACAAAAGCGTTCAGGGAAAGGCAAGAATGCAGCAATAGAAATCGCCTAAGAATGAAACAAATAGGAAGTATAGGATAGGCAAGTCGAAAGGGCTGCAAAAAATACGTGAAGAAATCGATAAAGAAATGTTCGTCTGGAGGACTGACTCAGTATATGGAAAAGTGCAAACAACTTTCGATAAAATTGAAAGCAAGGGTGGTAAATTAAGAGTGTGCAATAAGAATTCCACCGTTAAACGCAGAGGACAGAGCGGGTCTATTGAAAGCGAATATTGAAGGCATGTATAAGGGGAGGAACTGCCTGATGACGTGTTAGAAGAAGAAACTGCATTCGTAAGGAAGACATAGGGGATTCTGTATTTTTTAGGGTCAGAATTTAGAAGCGCTCGGGTAGACTTAAGATCGAGTAAAGCCAACGGATAGATAATATTCTATCGGGATTTCCAAAATCGCAGGGGAAAGTGGCAAGAAAACGACTGTTCAAGTTGTTGTATATAATCTTTGAGACTGGCGACGAACCATCAGACTTTCGGAGCAATATCATCAACACATTTTCGAAGATACCAAGGGCACATAGTGTGAGAACAAGCACTCAAGCAGCTTAACAGCTCACGCATGTAAGCTGCTGACAAGAACAATATACAGAAGAATGTAAAAGAAAATTGAGGGTCAGTTAGGCGACATTCAGTTTGGTTAAAGGTAAGATAAAGTCACCAGAGAGGTGTTTCCTGTAGTGCGTTTGATAATGGAAGCAAAGCTGAAGATATGCCCACAGGATTTGCCGGCCTAGAAAAAGCGTTCGACAATGTAAAATTGTGCATGATATTCCAAATTCTGCGAAAAATAGGAGTAAGTTATAGGGAAGATGAGTAATATAGAACACATACAAGAACGAAGTAGGAAAAATGATACTGGAATACCAGGAAGTAAGTGTTAGGAGTCAAACGCGTGTAAGAAAGGGATGCAATCTTTCGCCCCTATTGTACAATCTATACGGAAATATAGAGTAGGATTACATTTCAGGATGAAAGTATATCAATGATAAGATTCGATGATGACAATGCTATCTTCAGTGAAAGTGAAGAATAATTGCAGGATCTGTTGAATGAACGGACAGTCTAATGAATGCGGAACATGGATAAAGACAAAGGTAACGAGAAGTAGCAGAAATGAGAACAGGGGAAAACTTAGCATTAAAACTGGGGGTCTACATCTACATCTAAATGGATACTCTGCAAATCACACTTAAGTGCCTGGCAAAGGGTTCATCGAACCATCTTCGCACTAATTCTCTATTACTCCACTCTCGAACAGCGCGCGGAAAAAAACGAACCCCTTTATCTGTCCGAGCGAGCTCTGATTTTTCTTCTTTTGTTATGATGATCGTTAATCCCTATGCAGGTCGGCGTCAACAGAATACTTCCGCATTCGGAGGAGAAATTGGTGATTGAAATTTCATGAGAAGACACCGCCTCAACAAAAAAGCCTTTATTTTAATCCTTTCCACCCCAAATATTATATCATTCCCTCCCCTATTTCTTGACAATACAAAACAGTCTGCCGTTCTTTGAACTTTCTCGACATGCTCCGTTAACACTATCTGGTAAGGATCCCAGACCTCGCAGCAGTACTCAAAAGAGGACGAGCGTAGTGTAGGCAGTCTCTTTAGTAGATGTGTTGCGTATTCTAAGTTTTGTGCCAATAAGACTTAGTCTTTGGTTCGACTTCAACACAACGTTTTCTATGCGTTCTTATCAATTTAAGTTGTTCGTTATTGTAATTCCTAGGTACAAAATTGTTGTCTTCAGATTTGACTGATTTATCGTGTAACCGAAATTTAACGAATTACTTGTAGCGTTCATGTGGATGACCTCACACTTTTCGTTATTTAGGGTCAATTGCCAATTTTTGCGCCATTCAGATATCTTTTCTAAATCGTTTTGCACTTTGTTTTGATCCTTTGGTGACTTTACTAGGTGATAAAAGACAGCATCATCTGAAAACAAACTAAACTGCTGCTCAGATTGTCTCCTAAATCGTTTATACAGATAAGGAACAGAAGAGGGCCTATAGCTCTACCCTGTGGAATGTCAGAAATCACTTCTGTTTTACTCGATGATTTTCCGTCAGTTACTACGAACTGTGACCTCATTGGCAGGAAATCACTGAGACGATATTCCACAGCCACGCATTTTCACTACAAGCCGCTTGTGTGGTTGTTGTTGTTGTGGTCTTCAGTCCTGAGACTGGTTTGATGCAGCTCGCCATGCCACTCTATCCCGTGCAAGCTTTTTCATCTCCCAGTACCTACTGCAACCTACATCCTTCTGAATCTGCTTAGTGTATTCATCTCTTGGTCTCCCTCTACGATTTTTACCCTCCACGCTGCCCTCCAATACTAAATTGGTGATCCCTTGATCCCTCAGAACATGTCCTACCAACCGATCCCTTCTTCTGGTCAAGTTGTGCCACAAACTTCTCTTCTCCCCAATCCTATTCAATACTTCCTCATTAGTTATGTGATCTACCCATCTAATCTTCAGCATTCTTCTGTAGCACCACATTTCGAAAGCTTCTATTCTCTTCTTGTCCAAACTATTTATCGTCCATGTTTAACTTCCATACATGGCTACACTCCATACGAATACTTTCAGAAATGACTTCCTGACACTTAAATCAATACTGGATGTTAACAAATTTCTCTTCTTCAGAAACGCTTTCCTTGCCATTGCCAGCCTACATTTTATATCCTCTCTACTTCGACCATCATCAGTTATTTTGCTCCCCAAATAGCAAAACTCCTTTACTACTTTACGTGCCTCATTTCCTAATCTAATTCCCTCAGCATCACCCGATTTAATTAGACTACATTCCATTATCCTTGTTTTGTTTTTGTTGATGTTCATCTTATATCCTCCATTCAAGACACTGTCCATTCCATTCAACTGCTCTTCCAAGTCCTTTGCTGTCTCTGACAGAATTACAATGTCATCGACGAACCTCAAAGTTTTTATTTCTTCTCCATGAATTTTAATACCTACCCCGAATTTTTCTTTTGTTTCCTTTACTGCTTGCTCAATATACAGATTGAACAACATCGGGGAGAGGCTACAACCCTGTCTTACTCCCTTCCCAACCACTGCTTCCCTTTCATGTCCCTCGACTCTTATAACTGCCATCTGGTTTCTGTACAAATTGTAAATAGCCTTTCGCTCCCTGTATTTTACCCCTGCCACCTTCAGAATTTGAAAGAGAGTATTCCAGTCAACATTGTCAAAAGCTTTCTCTAAGTCTACAAATGCTAGAAACGTAGGTTTGCCTTTCCTTAATCTTTCTTCTAAGATAAGTCGTAAGGTCAGTATTGCCTCACGTGTTCCAATATTTCTACGGAATCCAAACTGATCTTCCCCGATGTCGGCTTCTACCAGTTTTTCCATTCGTGTGTAAAGAATTCGTGTTAGTATTTTGCAGCTGTGACTTATTAAGCTGATAGTTCGGTAATGTTCACATCTGTCAACACCTGCTTTCTTTGGGATTGGAATTATTATATTCTTCTTGAAGTCTGAGGGTATTTCGCCTGTTTCATACATCTTGCTCACCAGATGGTAGAGTTTTGTCAGGACTGGCTCTCCCACGGCCGTCAGTAGTTCCAATGGAATATTGTCTACTCCGGGGGCCTTGTTTCGACTCAGGTCTTTCAGTGCTCTGTCAAACTCTTCACGCAGTATCGTATCTCCCATTTCATCTTCATCTACATCCTCTTCCATTTCCATAATATTGTCCTCAAGTACATCGCCCTTGTATAGACCCTCTATATACTCCTTCCACCTTTCTGCTTTCCCTTCTTTGCTTAGAACTGGGTTTCCATCTGAGCTCTTGATATTCATACCAGTCGTTCTCTTATCTCCAAAGGTCTCTTTAATTTTCCTGTAGGCGGTATCTACCTTACCCCTAGTGAGATAGGTCTCTACATCCTTACATTTGTCCTCTAGCCATCCCTGCTTAGCCATTTTGCACTTCCTGTCGATCTCATTTTTGAGACGTTTGTATTCCTTTTTGCCTGTTTCACTTACTGCATTTTTATATTTTCTCCTTTCATCAATTAAATTCAATATTTCTTCTGTTACCCAAGGATTTCTACTAGCCCTCGTCTTTTTACCTACTTGATCCTCTGCTGCCTTCACTACTTCATTCCTCAAAGCTACCAATTCTTCTTCTACTGTATTTATTTCCCCCATTCCTGTCAATTGCTCCCTTACGCTCTCCCTGAATCTCTGTACAACCTCTGGTTCTTTCAGTTTATCCAGGTCCCATCTCCTTAAATTCCCACCTTTTTGCAGTTTCTTCAGTTTTAATCTACAGGTCATAACCAATAGATTGTGGTCAGAGTCCACATCTGCCCCTGGAAATGTCTTACAATTTAAAACCTGGTTCCTAAATCTCTGTCTTACCATTATATAATCTATCTGATACCTTTTAGTATCTCCAGGGTTCTTCCATGTATACAACCTTCTTTCATGATTCTTAAACCAAGTGTTAGTTATGATTATGTTGTGCTCTGTGCAAAATTCTACCAGGCGGCTTCCTCTTTCATTTCTGTCCCCCAATCCATATTCACCTACTATGTTTCCTTCTCTCCCTTTTCCTACACTCGAATTCCAGTCACCCATGACTATTAAATTTTCGTCTCCCTTCACAATCTGAATAATTTCTTTTATTTCATCATACATTTCTTCAATTTCTTCGTCATCTGCAGAGCTAGTTGGCATATAAACTTGTACTACTGTAGTAGGTGTGGGCTTCGTATCTATCTTGGCCACAATAATGCGTTCACTATGCTGTTTGTAGTAGCTTACCCGCATTCCTATTTTCCTATTCATTATTAAACCTACTCCTGCATTACCCCTATTTGATTTTGTGTTTATAACCCTGTAGTCACCTGACCAGAAGTCTTGTTCCTCCTGCCACCGAACTTCACTAATTCCCACTATATCTAACTTCAACCTATCCATTTCCCTTTTTAAATTTTCTAACCTACCTGCCCGATTAAGGGATCTGACATTCCAAGCTCCGATCCGTAGAACGCCAGTTTTCTTTCTCCTGATAACGACATCCTCTTGAGTAGTCCCCGCCCGGAGATCCGAATGGGGGACTATTTTACCTCCGGAATATTTTACCCAAGAGGACGCCATCATCATGTAATCATACAGTAAAGCTGCATGCCCTCGGGAAAAATTACGGCTGTAGTTTCCCCTTGCTTTCAGCCGTTCGCAGTACCAGCACAGCAAGGCCGTTTTGGTTATTGTTACAAGGCCAGATCAGTCAATCATCCAGACTGTTGCCCCTGCAACTACTGAAAAGGCTGCTACCCCTCTTCAGGAACCACACGTTTGTCTGGCCTCTCAACAGATACCCCTCCGTTGTGGTTGCACCTACGGTACGTCTATCTGTATCGTTGAGGCACGCAAGCCTCCCCACCAACGGCAGGGTCCATGGTTCATGGGGGGAGGCCTTGTGTGGTACAGTGTCAAAAGCCATCTCGATATCTAGAAATACGGAACCCATTTTAATTCTCTAGTGGATAGCGCTCAGCACTTCGTGCGAGTAAAGAGCTAGTTGTGTTCTACAAGAATGATGTTATCTAAATAGGTGTTGACTGTATGTCAACAGGCCGTTCCCTTAGAGGTAATTCATAATGTTCGAATACAAATTATGTTCCAAGCTACTGCTGCATATCGACGTTAACGATATGGGATACTAATTTAATGTATTACTCCTACTGCCTTTCTTGAATATTGGTGTGGTTCAAATGGTTCAAATAGCTCTAAGCACTATGGGACTTAACATCTGAGGTCATCAGTCCCCTAGACTTAGAACTACGTAAACCTAACTAAACTAAGGACATCACACACATCTATGCCAGAGGCAGGATTCGAATCTGCGACCGTAGCAGCAGCGCGGTTCCGCACAATATTGGTGAGGCCTGTGCAACTTTCCAGTCTCTGGGTAGGGAACTTTCGTCGAGCGAGTGGTTGTACGTGGTTTAATACGGAGCTATTGCATCACCATGCTCTGAAAGGAACCTTGTTGATATACAGTCTGGAGCGGAAAACTTGCTTTTGTTGAGTGATTTAAGTTACTACAGTACTGCGAGCATATCTACTTCTAAGTTACTCATGTTGGCAGCTGTACCCGATTCGAATTCTTGAATATTTGCTTAGTCTTCTTTAGCGATGGAATTTCGGAAGGCTATGTTCAGTAATTCCGCTTTGGCGGTGGTGTCATCAACGATATTTCCATAGGTATCAAGCAGTAGACGAAGATAAGGAATTCTGATGCCCTGGAAGCAAAATAACCCATGAGAGATGAAGAAAGGAGGACGCAAAAAGGAGACTAGCGCTGGAAAAGAGGGCGTTACTCGCCGAGGGAAGTCTACTGGTGTCAAACGCAGGCTTTCATTTCAGGAAGAAATTTCTGAGAATGTACAGTCATACTCAAAAGTATCCGAACGACCTGAACTGCATTTCGCCTGATTCGCATGCAACCGGCATAACGCAGCTGTCTAGCAGGTCCTCTAATCGCTCCTTGGTACAGTCGTTTGACTATTGAAAATGGTTCCAACAAGTCACCACTAGAAAATACTGTTCTGTATCGCAGTAACTCAAGATGTAAAGTAATACCACAATGCTACAAATATCAGGGAACACCTTATCACAGATGAGACTATCCTTAAGGCTTGTAAGCTCACATTTATTACAATAAATGACATACCTGAAATGTTACCACTCTCATTATTACGTCAGATAGGTCATGCACGTAGTAAGTTCGCCGTATTCATGATTTCCTCTTCAAAGTAACATACAGTACTTATTATTTAACACAAAATGATATTAAAAATTTAAGTTATC
This sequence comes from Schistocerca piceifrons, assembly GCF_021461385.2. NCBI lineage: Eukaryota > Metazoa > Arthropoda > Insecta > Orthoptera > Acrididae > Schistocerca > Schistocerca piceifrons. The sequence goes on along the minus strand of NC_060139.1, from coordinate 288,957,809 downwards.
CACGAGCAGCTAGTTGAGAAACTGTATGAACTTCAAATGACACGACGAACCGTATCGTTCTGCATATGGATTCAAACCCAGGTCATGCAGACTAAGCAAAGACTTCGTGACTGACGCAAACTAACAGTCATTCCTGATTAGGCATACAGAGAGTGATATACCTCGATTTTAGACAGTATCAGTTAGCAAATATCAACTTAAAGTTACATAAAACAAACATTTTTAACGGACGCGAATTCCTCCCCAGCATCTCTTGTCCCTGTTAACGAACTACGAGAGATGTTAAATATTGCTTCTTCACAAGTAACTTACTTGAAATGCCGTGAGGTAAAGCTTTATGTTGGACAGGGATTCGAACCCAGAACCTAATCGGATTGATATCGAAACACAACCAACTGTGACATATCGGATTTCCTTGCCAGTAGCTAGATGTTTTAACTGAAATGACGAGAAGAAACATTAATTTTTTCCTTCCCAGGACTCCAACCCGGCACCTATCGCTGTTATATTCTAGAGAAAATGAACGTTAAATATGGGTTTGTTGCACCAGCAGCGACATGTGAGCATGTCTGAACTAGAAATAATATGACGAAGAGTTCAGTGCTCACTGGGAATAGAGCCCCAACCATATCGTTGTTGACTACACACAAAGAGACGTCAGCTACCGAATTTTTCTCCACCAGCAGCTCGGTATAACATCTTGAACTTACAGTGATCTCGCAAATAGTTCTGTGTCCCACTGGGAGTCAAAAACGTCAGATATCGTTAGTGTTGACAACGAATGCAAAAACATTAAAAATCAAAATTATTATCCACCAGCAGATAGGTGTTCTCATGCCAGAGCTTGATAATACATAATGAAATCTTTAGTGCCGGGCCAGGATTCGAACCCATTCACACGTAATTTGTGGAGATGTTGAGGAATCTGCAGTTACAATCCATAATCCGCATTAAACATCACGGTCCTTCATTAGCAACTGGGCAGAGCCGGTTTACGTTGGGAAATGACATAGCGGAAGTCATAGCAAACAGAAATACAGTCGCCAGTAAACTCACTTACACTAGAAAATTTCATTTTATTTGATGAACCGATAGCCATTTAAAGGAACAGGTCTCTTATTTTACTTGTACTTGATTGAACTAGAGACGTTAAAAAATTTGGTGCTGGACTGTGATTTGAATTCGTATCTCCTCTTTCGAGGATCTGAATCTCTCAGAACAGTATAGTTCAATCATTTCGTTTCTTTTACCAAGACTGCAATCTTCTCTAGGTCTCCTCCAAAGGATCCAGTACAAAAATATTCATAATTTCATTTCAAGCCCTATCAAGTGCACACCCACCTGCTAGTGAAAATTAACGTGCATTTTCAATGTCTGTTCATGTGTTGCCAACAATCGCAATAGGTGTCGTTATTTCTGGTCAAACACGCACACATCTTACGGTTGGCGAGTAAGCAACTGATACTTAAGCTATATTCGTGGATGCACCGTAGGTGTGCAGTTCGATTGTCGCTTAGGCACAAAACTTTGTATCCTTATTTTAGATTCAATCACCTACCAGCTCGTAAGAAAAACCGATACGTAACATTTGATTTTTCTTAGTTAACAATCCGATTACGTGTTGGGTTCGTATCTCCGTCACAGAAGTTCACATCTTGCACTTCATCTTTAAATGCATGCACACTTTGTTACTTCAGAATGGAGGTATATCAGACATATTTCGTGGTTAGCTAACAGGGACGAAAGGGTCTTGATAGGGGTCCCAGTTTATTACAAAAATAGTCGTCTTTTATTTTCAAGTTTAGATTTGGCTACTGGTACTGGCAAAAATTTCGGTAAGTCATGACTCTTCATGGATAATCATCAATATGATGTGATTAGATTAGATTAATTCTTGTTCCATAGATCATGAATATGACATTTCGTAATGAAGTAGAACGTGTCATTTTAAATGAAAGATTTCTTTACATTTCATGATTCAATTTCGTTACAACAATTTTTTACACACACACACACTCTCTCTCTCATTCTTTTTTATTTCTCTCTCTCTCTCCCTCTCTCTCTCTCTCTCTCTCTCTCTGTCTCTCTCTCTCTCTCTCTCTCTCTCTCTCTCTCTCTCTCTATCTACCTATCTCTCTGTCACACATACACACACACACACACACACAGACACACACACACACACACACACACGCACACATTATTTTTCTATTTTTATTTGTTTGTTGTGCTCGACTATCGGCGAGGCACGAAAACGCCTGTGAATGAGTTTCATGTTTTTGAGTACACTTGCGAAAGAAATATAAAAATAACTATGAGAGTTACTGATTTATGATGCTTAGTTTGCAGTCAATTCTGAGTATTTTTAGTAACTACGCTCCAGTCCCTAAACCTAGTTACAGAAATGCGAATCAGTTGCATTACGTATTCCAGGCCGTAGCAGCTGCGACTTGGAGACACCAGCTATGGTCACTTCCCAGCCCGCTGTAGGATCACATCGGTTCGTCTTCTTCCTGCTGGTAGTGTAACTGAGATTTGGCAACAAGGCAACGTACATTTGGCAACTCTGTAATCGACGAGTTACTTCCTTGTCTGCACGGAATTAAGCCTCAAAGTTCACTTGATTTTACCTGGCATTTCCATTGAATAATCTCAGTTATTATCGCTTGAGGTGTATCACAAGATTGTAAACTTGCGGTTTTCAGCCCAGGAAAGTCGTTGCAGGTGGAAATCGCAACTAATCTCGTCCTTTAAAGAGCGGCTTATGAGTTCTAGCCACTATTGGCCTCGTAAAAGGAAGTTCACACAAGTACCTGTTCGCCAGCTCTGTGGTAACGTGCTGACCTGCGAAAAAGCGTCTGTTATGGTTCGCAGTTCCAGTCTCAGTGACTTAGACGTTTTTACCCCTTTTGTGAAAGAGCTACAAGCAGTCAGATTAAACATCAATAAGGAAATCGCAAGAAAATACTTTCGGCTCATAGTGCAATGGTGAAAAACTTACAATGCTGCACAACAGGTAACGCCTCTTTCGCTGCTGACAAGCGAATTTTGGTTTTTTTTTTTTTTTCTTTCTTTTTCATCAGTCTACTGACTGGTTTGATGCGGCCCGCCACGAATTCCTTTCCTGTGCTAACCTCTTCATCTCAGAGTAGCACTTGCAACCTACGTCCTCAATTATTTGCTTGACGTATCCCAATCTCTGTCTTCCTCTACAGTTTTTGCCCTCTACAGCTCCCTCTAGTACCATGGAAGTCGGGCACGGCCGATTTCCTTCCCAATCCTTCCCTAACCCGAGCTTGGGCTCCGTCTCTAATGACCTCGTTGTCGACGGGACGTTAAACACTAACCACCTACCTACCCTACCATGGAAGTCATTCCCTCATGTCTTAGCAGACGCCCTATCATCCTGTCCCTTCTCCTTATCAGTGTTTTCCACATATTCCTTTCCTCTCCGATTCTGCGTAGAACCTCCTCATTCCTTACCTTATCAGTCCACCTAATTTTCAACATTCGTCTATAGCACCACATCTCAAATGCTTCGATTCTCTTCTGTTCCGGTTTTCCCACAGTCCATGTTTCACTACCATACAATGCTGTACTCCAGACGTACATCCTCAGAAATTTCTTCATCAAATTAAGGCCGGTATTTGATATTAGTAGACTTCTCATGGTCAGAAATGCCTTTTTTGCCATAGCGAGTCTGCTTTTGATGTCCCCTTTGCTCCGTCCGTCATTGGTTATTTTACTGCCTAGGTAGCAGAATTCCTTAACTTCTTTGACTTCGTGACCATCAATCCTGATGTTAAGTTTCTCTCTGTGCTCATTTCTACTACTTCTCATTACCTTCGTCTTTCTCCGATTTACTCTCAAACCATACTGTGTATTCATTAGACTGTTCATTCCGTTCAGCAGATCATTTAATTCTTCTTCACTTTCACTCAGGATAGCAATGTCATCAGCGAATCGTATCATTGATATCCTTTCACATTGTATTTCAATTCCACTCCTGAACCTTTCTTTTATTTCCATCATTGCTTCCTCGATGTACAGATTGAAGAGTAGGGGCGAAAGGCTACAGCCTTGTCTTACCCCCTTCTTAATACGAGCACTTCATTCTTGATCGTCCACTCTTATTATTCCCTCTTGGTTGTTGTACATATTGTATATGACCCGTCTCTCCCTATAGTTTACCCCTACTTTTTTTTCAGAATCTTTAACAGTTTGCACCATTTTATATTGTCGAACGCTTTTTCCAGGTCGACAAATCCTATGAAAGTGTCTTGATTTTTCTTTAGCCTTGCTTCCACTATTAGCCGTAACGTCAGAATTGCCTCTCTCGTCCCTTTATTTTTCCTAAAGCCAAACTGATCGTCACCTAGCGCATTCGCAATTTTCTTTTCCATTCTTCTATATATTATTCTTGTAAGCAGTTTCGATGCATGAGCTGTTAAGCTGATTGTGCGATAATTCTCGCACTTGTCAGCTCTTGCCGTCTTCGGAATTGTGTGGATGATGCTTTTCCGAAAGTCAGATGGTATATCGCCAGACTCATATATTCTGCACACCAACGTGAATAGTCGTTTTGTTGCCACTTCCCCCAAATGATTTTAGAAATTCTGATGGAATGTTATCTATCCCTTCTGCCTTATTTGACCGTAAGTCCTCGAAAGCTCTTTTAAATTCCGATTCTAATACTGGATCCCCTATCTCTTCTAAATCGACTCCTGTTTCTTCTTCTATCACTTCAGACAAATCTTCACCCTCATAGAGGCTTTCAATGTATTCTTTCCACCTGTCTGCTCTCTCCTCTGCATTTAACAGTGGAATTCCCTTTGCACTCTTAATGTTACCACCGTTGCGTTTAATGTTACCAAAGGTTGTTTTGACTTTCCTGTATGCTGAGTCTGTCCTTCCGACAATCATATCTTTTTCGATGTCTTCACATTTTTCCTGCAGCCATTTCGTCTTAGCTTCCCTGCACTTCCTATTTATTTCATTCCTCAGCGACTTGTATTTCTGTATTCCTGATTTTCCTGGAACATGTTTGTACTTCCTCCTTTCATCAGTCAACTGAAGTATTTCTGCTGTTACCCATGGTTTCTTCGCAGCTACCTTCTTTGTACCTATGTTTTCCTTCCCAACTTCTGTGATGGCCCTTTTTAGAGATGTCCATTCCTCTTCAACTGTACTGCCTACTGCGCTATTCCTTATTGCTGTATCTATAGCGTTAGAGAACTTCAAACGTATCTCGTCATTCCTTAGTACTTCCGTATCCCATTTCTTTGCGTATTGTTTCTTCCTGACTAATGTCTTGAACTTCAGACTACTCTTCATCACTACTATATTGTGATCTGAGTCTATATCTGCTCCTGGGTACGCCTTACAATCCAGTATCTGATTTCGGAATCTCTGTCTGACCATGATGTAATCTAATTGAAATCTTCCCGTATCTCCCGGCCTTTCCCAAGTATACCTCCTCCTCTTGTGATTCTTGAACAGGGTTTTCGCTATTACTAGCTGAAACTTGTTGCAGAACTCAATTAGTCTTTCTCCTCTTTCATTCCTTGTCCCAAGCCCATATTCTCCTGTAACCTTTTCTTCTACTCCTTCCCCTACAACTGCATTCCAGTCGCCCATGACTATTAGATTTTCGTCCCCCTTTACATACTGCATTACCCTTTCAATATCTTCATACACTTTCTCTATCTGTTCATCTTCAGCTTGCGACGTCGGCATGTATACCTGAACTATCGTTGTCGGTTTGGTCTGCTGTCGATCCTGATTAGAACAACCCGATCACTGAACTGTTCACAGTAACACACCCTCTGCCCTACCTTCCTACTCATAACGAATCCTACACCTGTTATACCATTTTCTGCTGCTGTTGATATTACCAGATACTCATCTGACCAGAAATCCTTGTCTTCTTCCACTTCACTTCACTGACCCCTACTGTATCAAGATTGAGCCTTTGCATTTCCCTTTTCAGATTTTCAAGTTTCCCTACCACGTTCAAGCTTCTGACATTCCACGCCCCGACTCGTAGAACGTTATCTTTTCGTAGATTATTCGATCTTTTTCTCATGGTAACCTCCCCCTTGGCAGTCCCCTCCCGTAGATCCGAATGGGGGACTATTCCGGAATCTTTTGCCAATGGATAGATCATCATGACACTTTTTCAATTACAGGCCACATGTCCTGTGGATACACGTTACGTGTCTTTAATGCAGTGATTTCCATTGCCTTCTGCATACTCACGTCGTTGATCATTGCTGATTCTTCCGCCTTTAGGGGCAATTTCCCACCCCTAGGACAAGAGAGTGCCCTGAACCTCTATCCCCTCCTCCGCCCTCATTGACAAGACCGTTGGCAGAATGAGGCTGACTTCTTATGCCGGAAGTCTTCGGCCGCCAATGCTGATTATTTATCAAAATTTAGGCAGTGGCGGGGATCGAACCCGGGACGAAAGACGTTTTGATTATGAATCGAAGACGCTACCCCTAGTCCACAGGTACCCATTCGGGTTTCCAGAAACACATAACTATATTTATGAAATGCCGCATTTGCATACCTCTTCAGTATGACACAGCATACCAATTAAACACAGACCCAATCAAAATCTAAGTGAGTAGTATTTTACTAATTCGTGTCGATAGAGGCATGCTTGTGTACAGATACTCAGTTTTATTAAAACAGACTTTCGTCGTAAGGTTATCGTGGGTAGTTTTATTTCATTTCTTATAATACAGTGCTCAGTTTTCGTAAGGTTTCCTTTAGTGTTGTTGAAACAATAGTAAACATGAGAGCGAAATTAATCATCAACGATATATGCGAATTCTCTGATGTTATCTATAACAGTCTGACGCTGCACATGCAGTTTATTGATTACATGCATGTAGAAAACTTATTCTGCGTTAAAGCTGTCAAACAATGTTTGAAGAAGAATAAAATGCCACTACCACACGACAGCTAATGTAGAAAATACTTTTCTGACGTATTTGGGCACGATGCGCTCTTCCCATACATAATACAAAAGCTTCGAGATGCATCTGCTGCCTGGCTGTCTATTAAACCTGAAAAGAACAAAATGTCACAGAAGTTAGCCCTTTTTCCACATACGACTATTTTGGGTTGAGAAGTGAACGGAATTATGTTAAAAGTTCCATTAGATTGGTAACCTCAGCAGACAGCAGAATTGCGTTTTAAAAAAGTATAGTAGTAAGTGTATTCGAGCTCGCGACATCTTATCTATGGCGCACGACACTTACCATTACGCTACTAGCTAACACATAACTCCAACAGCTCCAGAGCTGAACAACAAGTCCTCCAAAACTTCAGCATACCACAGCGCTGCGAGATAATGCAAATGGCCGGGTCTAGACTTCTGACAATGAGAGAAACAGTTACAGCTTTTCTTTTGCGCTGCACGACGTTTTTTACAAATAGATAGCGCAATTGAATAGCTCAAGTGGAAAGGAACACATCCTATTTAAATTTCAGCATCCTACACTGTTGGCAGTTCTGTGTAGGTGGCAGTTACGTGATTTTATTTCGGTGATTACAAAATAAAGACGCATGTATGCACTGGGTAGCCGAGGCAGCTAGTTCATGGTGATTCGGCAACCAAGTAAATGAATTTACTGAACTTGCTGCAATTTACTACAGGGAGCCTGTGTGTCAGAATTCTCATCCAGTATGGCGCAACGGCGTTACAATAGAAAAATGAGTCATAGGAAAGAGGGTTTGGTGGTCTGTTGGACTGAGGGTAGGTTCTGATACCTATGGTCTGGGTTCGATTCCCACTTATGTTAATAATTTTAGATCGGGAGAGAAAGATTCCATTCTTTTCTGACTACAACAAGTGAAGAAGATATACTGGCAGGTGGTCTGAAATTCACATTAAAGATGATATTCCTTCTCTGCCAAGTAGACGTTAGGTTGAACCACAATAAAGTCTGGAGTGGCGACATGTAGAAACTCTGTCACCAGTAACCTTTCTTATACTAGTTATTTATTTCTAGTGACGAAACGAACGTTATGTAGAGTCACAGGACACTTATTCCATCTTTTATCTGAGCTTCTGTATGTCGATAAAATTGGTTCTGAACTGAGAATGCAACTCAGACCGCCCTTAACGCGGAATTTGATCCCTTCGTGGCAATACAGCTCGGCTACAATTTGTTGTTTGTTCACAACTGCAGATTCCTCAACATCTCCACATATTACGTGTGAATGGGTTCGAATCCTGGCCCGGCACTAAAGATTTCATTATATATTATCAAGCTCTAGCATGAGAACACCTATCTGCTGGTGGATAATAATTTTGATTTTTAATGTTTTTTCATTCGTTGTCAACACTAATGATATCTGACATTTTTTACTCCCAGTGGGACACAGAACTATTTGCGAGATCACTGTAAGTTCAAGATGTTATTCCGAGCTGCTGGTGGAGAAAAATTCGGTAGCTGACGTCTCTTTGTGTGTAGTCAACAACTTGTTGGTGCAACAAACCCATATTTAACGTTCGTTTTCTCTAGAATATAACAGCGATAGGTGTCGGGTTGGAGTCCTGGGAAGGAAAAAATTAATGTTTCTTCTCGTCATTTCAGTTAAAACATCTAGCTACTGGCAAGGAAATCCGATATGTCACAGTTGGTTGTGTTTCGATATCAATCCGATTAGGTTCTGGGTTCGAATCCCTGTCCAACACAAAGCTTTACCTCACGGCATTTCGAGTAAGTTACTTGTGAAGAAGCAATATTTAACATCTCTCGGAGTTCGTTAACAGGGACAAGAGATGCTGGGGAGGAATTCGCGTCCGTTAAAAATGTTTGTTTTATGTAATTTAAAGTTGATATTTGCTAACTGATACTGTCTACAATCGAGGTATATCACTCTCTGTATGCCTAATCAGGAATAACTGTTAGTTTGCGTCAGTCACGAAGTCTTTGCTTAGTCTGCATGACCTGGGTTTGAATCCATATGCAGAACGATACGGTTCGTCGTGTCATTTGAAGTTCATACATATTCTCAACTAGCTGCTCGTGGATAACTTAAATTTTTAATATCATTTTGTGTTAAATAATAAGTACTGTATGTTACTTTGCAGAGGAAATCATCAATACGGCGAACGTACTACGTGCATGACATATCTGACGTAATAATGAGAGTGGTAACATTTCAGGTATGTCATTTATTGTAATAAATGTGAGCTTACAAGCCTTAAGGATAGTCTTATCTGTGATAAGGTGTTCCCTGATATTTGTAGCATTGTGGTATTACTTTACATCATGAGTTACTGCGATACAGAACAGTGTTTTCTAGTGGTGACTTGTTGGAACCATTTTCAATAGTCAAACGACTGTACCAAGGAGCGACTAGAGGACCTGCTAGACAGCTGCGTTATGCCGGTTGCATGCGAATCAGGCGAAATGCTGTTCAAGTCGTTCGGATACTTTTGAGCTTGACTGTACATTTGAAGCACAGCACTGTGTGGCAGTGGGTTCATGGACAGTCAGAAAATCGGAACAGAGGGGAATCTAGAGCTTTAAATGTAGTGAAACTGCCGTGTTAAGCCGCAAATCGTAGTGCGAGTTCTGTTTCGGTCTTTCCACTGCGTATCCAAGCGGTAAGCGCTTTGTATTTTCTCGCGAAATATCTTTCGAAACGTTGGTGACATTTCCACCTATTTGTCACGACGCGGTCGGTGTGGCCGAGCGGTTCTAGGCGCTTCAGTCTGGAAATGCGCAACCGCTACTGTCGCAGGTTCGAATCCTGCCTCGGGCATGGATGTGTGTGATGTCCTTAGGTTAGCTAGGTTTTAGTTCTAAGTTCTAGGGGACTGATGACTTCAGATGTTAAGTCCCATAGTGCTCAGAACCATTTGAACCTTTTCGTCTCCACACGTAAACCCGGCAAATGCCTCCAGGTGCACCAGTCCTGCTAGTAAACAAACATAAACTGCTGTCGAATATGTCGCCCGCTGCTTACTAAAGCGAGCTGCATGTTTGTTATGTGCCCGCTTCAAATGCCGCAACAAGGAAATCATATGGAAGCCACACACACCATATCTGGTTCATAAAGTGCAAGCGCTGTTCAACTGTTGTGGAACAATATAAAAAACAAATAGTTGCAATGAGAAATTGCAATATCCGTTGGTTTGACGATTGTGCATATTGATTCATTTTATGCAATGCAGATATATCTGAAAATTATTATTTACTTTAGAAATACTCTATGTTTTTCTCAGAAAAACTAAAGCAAACGTTTGCTTTCCATAGCCATGAGGCTGTTAATAAAGTGGCTTCATATCTGTCTTTCACCAGACATAGCACTGGATGTAAAGTGTTAGCCCTGTACTTTATTTCAGCTACATTTAATTATTCCTTACACATCACGCGTATTCTATGACTGCCACATACCTTTCGAGAATACTAAGTACACACTCAGTCCAAAATAAAAATCGAAACATGCTCAATAGGTAGCCGCAGATAGAGGGAGAACCTTGAAGTGGAGAATATAAGTAATAATACAATAAAGAAGGATTTCTATAACTTACCAGAACGTCGAAAATTAAAGTTTATTGCCATATTTCTATCATAAACCAATGCAGGTTGGAGGTTACCTGAAAAAAATAGTCATCATAAAAATTGTGTTCCGTTTCGAAACAAAAGACAAAGTAAAGAAAATTAAGTTGTTACTGCGAGCAGTCAAACAAGAAGTAACTAGAGAGGCGAAATTTATCTAAAATCTAGAAATATCTTGGATTAACTATTGATGTAGAAGGATATAAACTTATTATTTAAATAGTTAAGTAATTCTGTATTTTAAATAAACGTAAACTCAGTTCGCTGAGGAAAAAAAAACTTTATTGCCCCTCACGGCACAAACGATTTTCCAGCCAGAAACTTCCTTACACTTAGGAGCAGCTGGAACTTAGAAAGTGCCTCATGTGCTGAGTAGCGTAGATGTTCCAATAATACACTATGTGATCAAAAGTATCCGTACACCTGGCTGAAAATGACGTGGCGCCCTACATCGGTAATGCTGGAATTCAGTATACTGTTGGCCCATCCATAGCCTTGATGGCAGCTTTCACTCCTGCAGGCATACGTCCAGTCAGGTGCTGGAAGGTATCTTGGGGAATGTCAGCCCATTCTTCACGGAGTGCATTACTGAGGAGACGTATCGATGTCGGTCGGTGAGGCCTGGCACGAAGTCGGCGTTCCAAAACATCCCAAAGGAGTTCTATAGGATTCAGGTCAAGACTGTGCAGGCCAGTCCATTACAGCGATGTTATTGTCGTGTAACCACTCCGCCACAGGCCCTGCACTATGAACAGGTGCTTGATCGTTGTTGAAAGATGCAGACGCCATCCCCGAATTGCTCTTCAACAGTGCGAAGCAAGAAGGTGCTTAAAACATTAATGAAGGTCTGTGCTGTGATAGTGCCACGCAAAATAACAAGGGATGTAAGCCCCTTCCATGAAAAATACGACCACACCATAACACCGAATTTAGCTATTGGCACTACACACGCAGGCAGATGACATTCACCCGGCATTCGCCGTACCCACACCCTGCCATCGGATCGCCACATTGTGTACCGCTATTCGTCACTCCACACAACGTTTTCCCACTGTTCTATCGGCCAATGTTTACGCTCCTTACTCCAAGCGAGGTGTTGTTTGGCATTTATCGGCCTGATGTGTGGCTTATTAGCAGCCGCTCGACCATGAAATCCAAGTGTTCTCACCTCCCACCTAACTGTCATAGTACTTTCCGTGGTTCCTGATGCAGTTTGGAATTCCTGTGTGATGGTCTGGATATATGTCTGCCTATTACACACTACGACCCTCTTCATATGTCGGCGGTGTCTGTCAGTCAACAGACGAGGTCGGCCTGTACGCTTTTGTGCTGTACGTGTCCCTTCACGTTTCCACTTCACTATCACATTAGAAACAGTGGACCTAGGGATGTTAAGGAATGTGGAAATCTCTCGAACAGTCATATGACACAAGTGACACCCAATCACCTGACCACGTTCGAAGTCAGTGAGTTCCACGGAGCGTGCCATTCTGCTCTCTCACGATGTCTAATGACTACTGTGGTCGCTGATATGGAGTAACTGGCAGTAGGTGGCAGCACAATGCACCTAACATGAAAAACTTATGTTTCTGGGTGTGTCCGGATACTTTTGATCTCATAGTGTATGTAGCCTTCGGATTTCCCATTATCAAAGCACCTTTGCATCCAAGTGCACTGTGATGATGGAAAATATTTTTTCTTTTACTATACATACCCTCTACATGTGTAACTTTTTTCATACAGATAGTACGGAAGACTTGCGTAGATTATATTAGTTACTGTTTTAGCGTTTTTCTGGTGATCAGTAAGCAGAATCTCTTCTGCTACTCGTAAAAGACTCCTTGTAGCAGGTGAAGTCGATCGCGCATTCTTACTCCGAGGTCAACTGCCTGTCATCTACTTCCCCAGTCTCGTGCTATATTTTAAGGATATCATCTATCGTTTGTAACACTAATTTAGGTAACTGGACATATTGTTAGTTGGGGGGGGGGGGGGGCGAGGGGTTTGAACCTACATGCAAACAACCACCAGAAAATTAAGAACTCTCATCATGTGGACAGTGTCTAGCTTTCGTCCCTGATTAGATGTAAATAAGGGTTGACCAATTTACGCTTTTAATTTAAACTTGAGAATCGTCTACATCGACCAAATCAGAAGTAGAAAAATACGTAGATACCATCATCTTTCATTGGACACATGTTTCTACGCTAAAAGATCCAGCTTGCACCAACATTCGACACTGTTGTTACAGTCAGTGTCGGACTGGCTCTTTCCACGTAAATGTAGTTGAAACATGGGGTATGAAAACTGTAATTATTCATCCATGATTAATAACTTCAACCTCTCTTAACCACATTACTACTACTTTAATAATTTCCTATCATAATCTCTTCTCGAACAGTACTAATTACTATGACTCAGTTCTCCTGTCTATTTTCTATCTACGAAAAGGGCTCTTTCCATCCGCACCCTGTTGTCAGTTATTTCGCCCAAGTAGCACCATAAGGAGACGACTACAACTGAACAGACTTTTATTGAATCTTAACAGATGTCCTACCATCCTGTCCCTTCTCCTTATCCGTATTTGCCACTTATTCCTTTCTTCTCCGATTCTGCGCAGAACTTCCTCATGCCTTACCTTGTCAGTCCACCTAATTTTCAACATTCGTCTGTAGGACCACTTCTCAAATGCTTCGAGTCTCTTCTGTTCCGCTTTTCCAACAGTCCATATTTCACTATCATACAATTATGTACTCCAGACGTACATTCCCAGAAATTTCTTCCTCAAATTAAGACCTGTGCTTGATACTAACAGCCTTCTCTCGGCCACGAAAGACCTTTTTGCCATTGCCAGTCTACTTTTGATGTCCTCCTTGGTTATTTTACTCCCTAGGTAACAGAATTCCTTAACTTCACGTCCTTCGTGACCATCAATCCTGATGTTAAGTTTCTCGCTGTTCTCATTTCTGCTGATGCTCGTTACTTTCGTCTCTCTTCGGTTTACTGTCAATCCATATTCTGTAATTAGATTATTCATTCCATTTAGCCGATCATGTAATTCTTCTTCACTTTCACTCAGGATAGCAATATCACCAGCGAATCGTATCATTGATATTTCACCTCGAACTGTCAGTATTGCCTCTCTCGTACCTTTACATTTCCTAAACCCGAACTGATCGTCATCTAGCACATACTCAATTTTCTTTTCCATTCTTCTGTATATTACTCTTGTAAGCAACTTGGAGCAACAACTAAGCTGTTAAGCTGATTCTGCGATAATTCTCGCACTTGTCAGCTCTTGCAGTCTTCGGAATTGTGTGGATGATATTTTTCCGGAAAGTCAGATGGTATGTTGCCAGACTCATACATTCCACACACCAACGTGAATACCCGTTTTCTTGCTACTTCCTCCAACGGTTTTAGAAATTCTGATAGAATGTTATCTATTCCTCCCGCCTCAATTGATCTTAAGTCCTCCAAAGCTCATTTAAATTCTGATTCTAATACTGGATTCCCTATCTCTTTAAAATCGACTCCTGTTTCTCCTTCTATCACATCAGACAAATCTTGCCCTTCATAGAGCCTTTCGATGTTTTCTTTCCACCTATCCGCTCTCTCCTCAGCAGTTAAAAGTGGAATTCCCAAAGGTTGTTTTGACTTTCTGTATGCTGAGTCTGTCCTTCTGACAGTCATTTCTTCTTCGATTTCTTCACATTTTTCATGCATCCATTTCGCCTTAGCGTCCCTGCTCTTCTTATTTATTTCATTCCTCGCAACTTGTTTTTCTGTATTCTTGAGTCTCCAGGAACATTTTTGTATTCCTCCTTTCATCGATAAACTGAATTGTTTCTTCTGCTACCCCTGGTTTCCTCGCATTTACCTTCTTAACCCTATCAGCACCAAATCACCTCAATGGGCGCTCCATAACCAGGGAAGTGCAGTGCGAGCTGGAAATCCAAAACCACTCATAGTGTTGCAAATGGCCAAAAAAGGAAGACCTGATGCTGAAGCCTTAAAACATGGATGCTGGAGTAATTGCAGAATGTCATTTGGACAGATGAGTGTTACTCCGCACTGTTTCCAACTTCTGGTCGAGTTTAGCCTCAAGAGCGAGACCTGGCGGGCGTTCGGCGATGATTTGGGCAGCCATGCCGTGGTATTCCGTGGACCCCATGAGTATTCTGAAATGGTAGCATTACTGCCAAGGATTATGTGACAATTTTCGCTGATCAAATCCATCCCATTGTACAGTGTTTGCTCCCAAATGTTGACGCAGTGTTCAAAGACGACACGGCCCCTACTCACACAGTTCGCACCGTTCGGGACTGGTGTTGTGAACACGTGGATGAATTGTCACTTCTGTCCTGGCCACCACAGTCGCCAGATGGTTCAAATGGCTCTGAGGACTATGGGACTTAACATCTGAGGTCATCAGTCCCCTAGAACTTAGAACCATTTAAACCTAACTAACCTACGGACATCACACACATCCATGCCCGAGGCAGGATTCGAACCTGCGACCGCAGCGGTAGCGCGGTTCCAGACTGTAGCGCCTAGAACCGCTTGGCCACCCCGGCCGGCCAGTCGCCAGATGTCAGTATTATTGAGCTTTTATGGTATGCTGTAGAGAGAAAGGTGGGTGATCGCTATCCACCTCCATCATTGTTACCTGAACTTGCCACTATTGTGCAGGAAGTATGGTATCAGAGGAAACCCATACAGATGTCAGTATTATTGAGCTTTTATGGTATGCTGTAGAGAGAAAGGTGGGTGATCGCTATCCACCTCCATCATTGTTACCTGAACTTGCCACTATTGTGCAGGAAGTATGGTATCAGAGGAAACCCATACAGGACCGACTGGAAGCTGCTTTGAATTAAATGGTTTCCTACTCCTTATTATGTAATGTGTTGTGTTTTTGGCGTTCCCATATTTTCATGCATCCCCTGTATGTGTGAGGTATTTTGTTGTCTTTGCTCGAATGGAGCTCTGACACAAGCTAAAGCATCGAAAGACTTATGTGAAACACAACTAGCTCTTTATTCACATGAAGTGTTGAGTGCTATTGACAAGGTATTTCAGATCGATTCCGTATTTCTGGATTTCCGGAAGGCTTTTGACACTGTACCACACAAGCGTCTTGCAGTGAAATTGCGTGCTAATCAAATATCGACACAGTTCTGCGACTGGATTTGTAATTTCCTGTCAGAGAGGTCAAAGTTCGTAGTAACTGACGGGAAGTCATCGAGTAAACCAGAAGTGATTTCTGGCGTTCCCCAAGGTAATGTTATAGGCCCTTTGCTGTTCCTTAGCGATATAAACGATTTGGGAGACAATCTGAGCAGCCGTCTTAAGTTGTTTGCAGATGACGCTGTAAAAAAGTCACCAGAAGATCAAAAGAAATTGCAGAACGATTTAGAAAAGATATCTGAATGGTGCGAAAATTGGCAGTTGACCCTAAATAACGAAAAGTGTGAGGTCATCCACATGAGTGCTAAAACGAATTCGTTAAACTTCGGTTTCACGATAAATCAGTCTAATCTAAAAGCAGTAAATTCAACTAAATTCCTAGGTATTACAATTACGAACAACTTAAATTGAAAGGAACACATAGAAAATGTTGTGGGGAAGGCTAACCAAAGACTGCGTTTTATTGGCAGGACACTTAGAGAATGTGACAGATTTCCTAAGGAGACTGCCTACACTACCCCTGTTTTAGAATATTGCTGCGCGGTGTGGGATCCTTACCAGATAGGACTGACGGAGTACATCGAAAAAGTTCAAAGAAGGGCACCATGTTTTGTATTATCCCGAAATATGGGAGAGAGTGTCACAGAAATGATACAGGATTTAGGCTGGACATACTTAAAACAAATGCGTTTTTCGTTGCGACGGAATCTTCTCACGAAATTCCATTCACCAACTGTCTCCTCAGAATCCGAAAATATTTTGTTGACACCGACCTACATCGGGAGAAACGATCACCACGATAAAATAAAGGAAATCAGAGCTCGTTCGGAAAGATATAGGTGTTCGTTCTTTCCGCGCGGTATACGAGATTGGAATAATAGAGAATTGTGAAGGTGGTTCGAGGAACCCTTTGCCAGGCACTTAAATGTGATTTGCAGAGTATCTATGTAGATGTAGATATAGATGTAGATGTTTCTCTGCTAATCACGGTGCTAAAAGTCTAATCCATGTAGTTGTTGTATCGTTTCTCCCCGGACAATCGGTTTCCGTAATCTTCCTTCAGCCAGTTTTATGGCTGGGGGCAGCTTTAGAATTTCTGCGCCAGGTGCGAAAATCACCTTGGTACGAACATGCTCATTACATTTCCCATCTTTTGCTCACCGTCTACATTTATCTATTTCGTATTGCTCTCCTACGAAGCACCATTTTTCTAGCTCTTGTCAATTCAAAAATCCGACTGCGTCTACTTTAGTCGAACGCCTCATTGCCTATATAAAAAAAAAGCCACGCACGCTCGAATAAAAAACCACGCATTCTCAACACTACACCAACGACAACTGCTGAAGAGCGGTGATTCCACCCACTACTTTGACTGGTGTTTCGTTTCTGCTTCGTGACGTGCTGGACACTTTTTCTCGTCTACGTTAACACATGGGAGCCAAAATCGTCTAGTCACTGCTAACTGAATTTGTTCATTCATTCACTTTTGGTTATTATTCTGCAGTCACCTCGTACAACGCTTTCCCATGGTTAATTCTTCGTGTTATACGCAACACACTGTTTCTTGATACATTTTTAGGGCGTCAGGAATTTCATACAACATTAATGGTCTATCGCCAGCCACCATAATCTGCATTTCTCAGAGGTTTTGGTTGTAGGCGCTGTTTTAGAACGTCCTTCTACGTCTACATTTGCATCTACATTTGTACTCTATAAACCACTGTGAAGTACATGACAGATGGTACGTCCCATTGTACCAGTTATTATGGTTATTGCGTCAATTCACGTACGGAACGCGGATAGTATGGTTGTTCAAATGCCACCGTGGCGCGCTAGACTTAATTTGATCTTGTCCCCACGATCCCTACATGACCGGTACGGAAGAAGTTGTAGTGCATTCCTACAGTGAAAATGCAAAGCTGGTTCTTGACAGTTCATGCATTTGCCGACGACTGTCCATCGAAGATGCCATGCTGAGTGCTTCCTGCCAAAAAATTCTCAATGCAATCAAAAATTTCGCTTGATACGCCATACGACTGAACATTCGGTAAAAAGTGTAGCTGTGGTACTGAGTCAAGTGCTTCTCGGAAATCGAGTAATATTGCATCTGCCTGATTGATTTGATCTAAAGCTTGCAGTATATCATTTGAGAAAAGTGCGACTTGGGTTTCGTACCATCGACTGTTAGGGAATTCATACTAGTTGGCATGTGTTACTCTTATATCGATTGTTCCTCTTTTATGTAACTACGATATTTCCTAGAAATACTGTAATATCTACGTTATAAGGTTCTTTGGATTGACACACCAGGAAATAATTGTTCTTTTTTCTGTACGGTAGTGTTAATAGAATTGATTTGTGAATTCATTTTTGAAAACTAAGTTCTTTCATAATACAAATGTGTTGTGTATTGTATTTAAAACTGGTCCATTCGTGGGGAATATAGGATTTCATGAAATGTATAACCTGGAGGGAAGTACATAAGGTGGTCTGGCGCGAAGTGGCGGGGAAAGTCTTCGTGGCAGGCATACTCGGTAGCCAGCATCGAAACTACTAACATCCTAAGTCCTGAAGACAACAATTACAGCAACAGTTAATTAATTATGCCTCGGATATGGTTGTAAATTGGCTATTAGATCATGGCATTTATTGGTTTGCTCTGAATCGTGAAACTCCGACGCCAGAAAGATAATTTACAGAACATTTTACATCAAGAGCCATGATCATGTATGACGACGTTAGACTTTAGCCGCACATGTTCACCACGGACAAAACCTTCAGTACAATTGAAGTTTAATATTGTGCATTTTAGTATGGACTAGTAACGCTAGTTTCATTTTTGTGCCGAGAACACTAATTTATCCTCAGTTATTTACATGGATAGGTTCCTGTTACTACTGCTGAAATATTCCGAGTGTCCGATTGTAATGAACTACAGAATTATCAACTTTCAAAATATTTATTAACTTTCGTGGAGCAATAATTTTCTCAATAGTTTCGTTGATGCTTTGTGTGAAACGTTCCACATAGTCAGTAAACCGCATAGTTCAACTTCTAGAAAAGAACTTGTATCTGATACAGGTCGAATTGGACGACTGTTTTAAATTCTTATTAAAAGCTTTCCTCAATACTAAAAGTAACATAATAGGACTGTGAATTGCTATTGCTTGTAGTTAGTGTTTATAATCAAAGGCCTACATAATTCTCATTTGCCCTACAGGTTTATAATAGCACTTTTATTCATATGTTTGTGTTTGTGTGTGTAATATTACTGTGTTTTGTTAGAAGTTTTAGTCCTAAGCCCAGGTAGTGGACAGAACAGTTTTTGGGTCCCCTGCCTTATGCTGAGCCAGTCATTACGTAAATCTTACAGTGAAAGTGTTCAGTAATCATTCTAGACACATCTGTGATCTTGTAAATATAAATGGCAACAACGTTTTAAAACCGTAATAGAGTCAAGATTCCCATGCTTCAGTTATGTTTTGCATGATCTAAAGACTTATATGCTTCCCAAGAAAACAAAGAGTATTCATGTTAGTTAAAATAACAGATTGGTAATAATTTCAGTATTACTGTCTTTCAGTAGTATAGTATTAAACCACCTCATATCTAATTCATCTGTCATTTCCATATTAACTAATATTTTATAATGATCATTACCTTTCATACTTTAAAACAGTCTACACGTTAGTGAGAGATAGTTTGTTGCCGATAGATTTTTAAGCTTTCGTCTGTGTTGCTCATGATTAGCTATTTTACCAATACACGCTAGGATGTGTTGTTGTTTTCCTATCCGATTTGCAAAACAAATTTATACCCCCTAGGATGTGTTGTTGTTTTCCTATCTGACTTGCAAAACAAATTTATATCCCCTAGGATGTGTTGTTGTTTTCCTATCCGATTTACAAAACAAGTTTATATCGCAAGTAAAGTTTCATAGATACATGGTGAAGACAAACTGTCACGCTTCTTGCAGCAACTGAATTCCATCGATGGAAATATCAAATTCACGATGGAAGTGGAGAAGGGCGGTTGTCTGCCATTTCTGGATGTCGAAAAGTGGATGGATCATTGGGGAATTCCGTTTGTCACAAGCCCTCATATACACAGCTGTAGTTGCAGGCGTTTAGCTGCCCACAAACTATGGTCGTCCTTCGAACGATGGCGCACCGGGCACATGTCGCGTCTGATGGAGAAAGCCTTGCAAAGGAGCTGGAACATCAACAATAAATGTTCGAAGATAATGGATACACTCCACATCAGAGCAGCGCGGCTTTAAGGAAGAAGAAAAAGAAACGTGATCACCCACAAGATGGCGAGGTGAAGGAGCAGTTCAAGTCCAGGGCGTTGCTACCTTACGTCGGCAATATTTGGTCGAAATCAGGCAGAATCTTACGGAAACATCGTGTGAAAGTAATCTTCCGCCACCCGAAAAGATTTGTGCTCTACTCGGTTCGGCAAAGGACGATCTGTGATTGCGGAAGGCTGGAATCTACAGAGTACCTCGCCTGCGTGGCAAAGCCTACGTTAGGCCAGACAACGCGCACAGTGGGTGAAAGATGCGTTGAATGATCGCAACATTCACTTCTCGCAACCAAGTCAACCATAGCCGAGCAGTGTATCTCCACAGGATATTTCACGGATTACTCTACCACGGAGACCTTGGCCTCGACGAGATCCTTGTGGAATTCAGTTGTTAAGGAACCGTCGGAAATGCGTTTAGCGCAAGCTCTTACTAATCGTAAAGGATAAGACGTGCGAGTCGATGATTTCTTTAATTTCTTCAGAAAGAAAACATTTTATGACCAGTGACATGTCTAGTGGTGTTTAATATAATTAATTTTGACATCTGTATTTTAGTGCCGCGAGTGCGCATTCCGACAGAGAGCGCGCATGCGCCTGCGCCGCTGAGATGGAGCAATATTAGAAGAGGGCGCGGAACTTGACAGACGTCGCTCATGCAACCGCTGTCTTTGCGCAAGCGTCTTCGCCCCAATTTTTTGGTATAAGGGTAGCGATGTTAACTAGCAATTTCGAGTGCAAAACTCTCACCTGCAGATGGCTGAATGGTTGTCAGCCGAAATACTGCGTCAAGAAGTCGACGTTATCCGGCTGCAATCCCGGTACTTCATGGAATAATCTTAACGCCGGGAAAGTTTCAAGAACCACAATATTTTTAATAACCTGACATTTTTCCATCCCCTGATCGCCGAAACTATTAGTCCTGGACAAAAAATGAATATGATCTTTTCTTTGTAGGAACTATAATGCAGATTAATTTTTTACTGGGAAACATTTTCGCGAGCGGTTCTAGGCGCAGTTTCGAATTATGCCTCGGGCATGGATGTGTGTGATGTCCTTAGGTTACTTAGGTTTACGTAGTTCTAAGTTCTAGGGGACTGATGACCTCAGATGTTAAATCCCACAGTGCTCAGAGCCATTTGAACCATTTTCGCGGGACACCGCGGTTTTCGAGCTATTCGACAAACACGCAAAAATTCACCTTTAAATCCAATGCACCCCAACGCTCATACCCTACGAGTCAGGATTTTAGTATGCCGTTCAGGACACTCATTCCTAACACCGTCCAAAAATTTGCAATTGCGTGGTTTAGCCCCCTAATCGACCTTTTTGACCTTCGTGTAATGGGCTAGTACTGTGGGTCTGCGGGAGGCTGGGTGGTCATACCGCAGAAACGCACTACACGTGGGGCCAGAGGTCTCCGCAGTGCATCGATGTCTTCGACAGTGGCCAGCAGAAGGCACACATGCGTGTCAACCTGGCTCCAGCCAGTGGCGTGAAGCTGATGCACGCTAAGGCCGTCGGATCACGCAACGACTTCACAATAAATTACGGACGCTGTTGCTCGGCGAGGATCATTCGCGACCGTCTTCCGCTCACGCTACGACATCATGCACCCCGCCTCCACTAGTGTCGCGATAGGCGCTTACGGAAGGACCAATGGAGGCATGCCGCCTTCAGTGATAAGAATTGCTTCTACCTCAGTGCCAATGATGGTCGTACGTGTATGTAGCGTCGTACAGGCGAGCGCCAATGCCTGCACTGTGTGCGGCAGGGCCAACACCCAGCATCATGGTGTAAGAAGCCATATCTTAGGATGACCTTCTCTGGTGGTCGTAGAGGAAACAGTGAACACTTAGACTTCCTGCCAGATTAAAACTGTGTGCCGGACCGAGACTCGAACTCGGGACCTTTGCCTTTCGCGGCCAAGTGCTCTACCGTCTGAGCTACCCAAACACAGCTCGCGTCCCGTCCTCACAGCTTTAATTCTGCCAGTATCTCGTCTATTACCTTCCAAGTTTCACAGAAGCTCCCGTGGGAACCTTGCAGAACTAGCACTGCTGGAAGAAAGGATATTGCGGAGACATGGCTTAGTTACAGCCTGGGGAATGTTTCCAGAATGAACTTTTCACTCTGCAGCGGAGTGTGCGCTGATATGAAACTTCATGGTGTGCCTGGGTAGCTCAGTTGGTAGAGCACTTGCCTGCGAAAGGAAAAGGTTCCGAGTTCGAGTCTCGGTCCGGCACACAGTTTTAATCTGCCAGGAAGTTTCGTATCAGCGCACACTCCGCTGCAGAGTGAAAATTTCATTCTCGAACATTGAACACTGTCTGGTACATACAAATGATGATTCAATCCGTCCTGCTACCGTTCATGCACCAACAAGGTGATGTGCTTTTTCAACATAACAATGCACGTCTTCACATATCTCATGCCATCCAGTGTGCTACTGGCCTGCACGATCTCCATATCTGTCTCTATTGAGCATATTCTGCATTGGACGAAATGTCATTTTGCGCGGCCTGCAAGACTGGCAGGAAGTCTGGCCCACTTGAGGCACCAGGTGGAAATTGCATGGCAGGCCATTCCGCAAGACCACATTCGTCACCTATACGATCGCCCCCATGGGAGAATTGCAGCATGCATTGCTGCAAAACGAAGTATACATCTCGCATGCCCAGTCGACTTTACTTGGATACGTATGGCTCCGTCGGTGTATACGTTGTAAGTAGCCTGTTTGTATGTTGGCAGCGCTATGAACTGTGTTAATATCGCTGACAGGGCTCTGCGCCCTCGGTAAGAGATTCTGTGGTTGGACAGAGTAACAGTTAGCGAGTGGACATGATATTGTTAGTGGAGACTCTGTGTTGGTAGGACATGCAGTGTAAAGGAAGATGAAGTGATGTGTTTATAAGAAAATACGCAAGGAAATGTATGTTGATGGATGTTTGGTTGATGATATTTGGGCAGTGGAATTATTGACAGCTCTATAATTTTTGGAACTGGATGTCACATGAATAAGATAAAATTTTCTAAATACACTGTTTGCTCTTCAACAAAATCTTTCTTTCGCTAACCATATGCCTCCTAGTAGTTAGAGTCTATAGTATTTCGAATCTTTTTATTTAGCTGGCTGTAGTTGCTATTTGCTGTAATTGTAGTTCGTATTATGAAGATTTTCTGTGAGGTAAGTAACTTATGAAAAATAATGGGGTTTGTACTGTTGGGATTCGTGATTGAAATGAGTTCAGGCAGTTAACAGATTTGGAGGTAGTTTCATTTTTCTTTAATTTCATATTTTTTGCATTTGTGTTATTATTAGGATTTCTTGCAATTCAGACCAATTCTTTTGTGTTAATTATTGGAAGTCATGTTGTCAACGTATAGCAGTCAGATTGCGTTGGGCTTGTACATTGTGGGTAATAAATGAATAGGTTAAGTTTGAATTGTCTTTGTCAGGGGAAATTTTGGAAATTTGTGGCAAGGTCTTATGGGACAAACCTGCTGAGGTCATCGGTCCCTAAGCTTACACACTACGTCATCTAACTTAAAGTAACTTACGCTAGGGGCAACACACACACCCATGACCGAGGGAGGACTCGAACGCCGACGAGGGGAGCCGCATGAACCACGGTAAGGCGCTTAAGACCGCACGGCTAACCCGCGCGGCGAAAATTCTGTAGGTCAGTGTTTAATAAAAATAATTACAGAGGTAGTTTCACCTGTCGACCCTTATCCAAGGATACTAAACTGTAATCTTCTGATTTCCTTGTAGTTTGAATAATTAGTGCATGATTAGAAATTAGTTATTGTTTACTGCTAGCATTTAATTGTATGTATGGAATTTCCTTAGTAGTCGTAGTTTCTTATTTTTGTATTGTATTGTCATGAGCAAAGTAGTTGTGGCATGTATGCGAGTCTGCATTAAGTATCTAGCAGTCCATTTTGCAACTACTTACACATTTATGATTTTCAGTGCTATTTTAGTGTTCCTTCTTATTTTTGCCTTTCAAATCGTTTTTTGTGTGTTACTGTGTAAAATAGTGTGATAACCATGGCGAGTGAAAAGCGAAACACTAGGCTGAAAAGCAAATTAAGCGAGCTTGTCAGCACGACCTAGTAACGAATTGACAAATGTTCAAGACAATAATTTGGTAATAGTGCATAGGGACATGGAGCCGACAGTAAATAACGGGGTAGAAATTGAAACAATCAGTGAACAGGGAACTGTTGACGATCGATTGGTCGGTAACAGTTTTCCTCAGGAATGCGAAATAACAGAACAAAATCTTGCAAATACCGTAGATTCAGGCTTTGAATCAATACACTTTTCTTAGTTAAGTCAAGACACACTCTCTGCTTTTCAAAATACTAATATTTCCGGTGGAAACGCAGTGACGAAAAACACAAAGGGACATATTTCAATCACAAATTCATTGTTATTGAAATTAATTCAAAAATTAGATCAAACACACCAAAAGCTTCAAAAGTTAGACACAACGGACAAAATCAGAAACAAACACAGCAACAACTTCAAAAGTCAAACACAATTGAAGAAATTGAACAAACACTTGATCAAACACGTGAAGATTTAACCGCTGAGATACACAAGATCGAATCGAAATATCAAAACATTTCTGAAGACGTAAAAACACAAATTTGTGAACATTTTCAGCCTGTATTTTCGCGACATGAAGACACATTACAGGACCATGAAGCAGCAATAAAAGAACTGCAAACCTTTGTACACGAAAATTACGACACAGGCTAAAATTGACTCCGTTGCATCTACCGATATGGTTGTGCAACTTGTAAAAAATCAGGAAAACTTAAAGGACACAGTGGACACTGTAAAACTTGGCTCAGAAAAACACACGGAGAAAATCAGCACATTATCGGAAAAAGTAGCCGAACTTTCAGATTAGTTAACAAATTTATCTACGAAGGTAGATGATGATTTGAATGATACAAGACCGGTAACGTTTACTGACACAGAGGAGTACGAGGAAATTAGGAAATTTAAACAGAGTCAGAAACAAATTAATACACAAGACAAAAGAGAAATACGGGAAGTACAATATCAGTTGGCACAGGTGATACAAGAATTACAAAAAAAATGGTTCAAATGGCTCTAAACACTATGGGACATAACATGAGAGGTCATCAGTCCCCTAGACTTAGAACTACTTAAACCTAACTAACCTAAGGACATCACACATATCCATGTCCGAGTCAGGATTCGAACCTGCGACCGTAGCAGCAGCGCGGTTCCGGACTGAAGCGCCTAGAACCGCTCGGCCACAGCGGCCAACCAAGAATTACATATTTCGGAGGATACTCGCGCTCCGACATGGGAAGGGGGATTTAGAAATATGGAAAAGTCACACGGTAATAATGCATGGTATTCTGGAGACCTTGAAAGGAGTCGGCAGGATGCATGGAGCATTGAGATGGGACCGCCAACACGACGTAACAACGACTGATTTGCGACTCGTCGACACAATGAGCTCTTCATCACAATGCGTGGATTTAAAACATTCATGGATTCTAGTAATGACATACATCCATAAGTTTGGCTTCATCAATTTTCTACATCTACATCTACATCCATACTCCGCAAGCCACCTGACGGTGTGTGGCGGAGGGTACCCTGAGTACCTCTATCGGTTCTCCCTTCTATTCCAGTCTCGTATTGTTCGTGGGAAGAAGGATTGTCGGCATGCTTCTGTGTGGGCTCTAATCTCTCTGATTTTATCCTCATGGTCTCTTCGCGAGATATACGTAGGAGGGAGCAATATACCGCTTGACTCTTCGGTGAAGGTATGTTCTCGAAACTTCAACAAAAGCCCGTACCGAACTACTGAGCGTCTCTCCTGCAGAGTCTTCCACTGGAGTTTATCTATCATCTCCGTAACGCTTTCGCGATTACTAAATGATCCTGTAACGAATCGCGCTGCTCTCTGTTGGATCTGCTCTATCTCTTCTATCAACCCTGTCTGGTACGGATCCCACACTGCTGAGCAGTATTCAAGCAGTGGGCGAACAAGCGTACTGTAACCTACTTCCTTTGTTTTCGGATTGCATTTCCTTAGGACTCTTCCAATGAATCTCAGTCTGGCATCTGCTTTACCGACGATCAACTTTATATGATCATTCCATTTTAAATCACTCCCAACGCGTACCCCCATATAATTTATGGAATTAACTGCTTCCAGTTGCTGACCTGCTATTTTGTAGCTAAATGATAAGAGAACTATCTATGTACTCGCAGCACATTACACTTGTCTACATTGACATTCATTTGCCATTCCCTGCACCATGCGTCAATCCGCTGCAGATCCTCCTGCATTTCAGTACAATTTTCCATTGTTACAACCTCTCGATACACCACAGCTTCATCTGCAAAAAGCCTCAGTGAACTTCCGATGTCATCCACAAAGTCATTTATGTATATTGTGAATAGCAACGGTCCTATGACACTCCCCTGCGGCACACCTGAAATCACTCTTACTTCGGAAGACTTCTCTTCATTGAGAATGACATGCTGCGTTCTGTTATCTAGGAACTCTTCAATCCAATCACACAATTGGTCTGATAGTCCATATGCTCTTACTTTGTTCATTAAACGACTGTGGGGAACTGTATCGAACGCTTTGCGGAAGTCAAGAAACACGGCATCTACCTGTGAACCCGTGTCTATGGCCCTCTGAGTCTCGTGGACGAATAGCGCGAGCTGGGTTTCACACGACCGTCTTTTTCGAAACCCGTGCTGATTCCTACAGAGTAGATTTCTAGTCTCCAGAAAAGTCATTATACTCGAACATAATACGTGTTCCAAAATTCTACAACTGATCGACGTTAGAGATATAGGTCTATAGTTATGCACATCTGTTCCACGTCCCTTCATTAAAACGGGAATGACCTGTGCCCTTTTTCAATCCTTTGGAACGCTACGCTCTTCTAGAGACCTACGGTACACCGCTGCAAGAAGGGGGGCAAGTTCCTTCGCGTACTCTGTGTAAAATCGAACTGGTATCCCATCAGGTCCAGCAGCCTTTCCTCTTTTGAGTGATTTTAATTGTTTCTCTATCCCTCTGTCGTCTATTTCGGTATCTACCATTTTGTCATCTGTGCGACAAATCTGGAGAAGGAACTACAGTGCAGTCTTCCTCTGTGAAAAAGCTTTGGAAAAAGACATTTAGTATTTCGGCCTTTAGTCTGTCATCCTCTGTTTCAGTACCATTTTGGTCACAGAGCGTCTGAACATTTTGTTTTGATCCACCTACCGCTTTGACATAAGACCAAAATTTCTTAGGATTTTCTGCCAAGTCAGTACATAGAACTTTACTTTCGAATTCATTGAACGCCTCTCGCATAGCCCTCCTCACACTACATTTCGCTTCGCGTAATTTTTGTTTTCTCATTGTTTCCCTCCTAACTGGTCATTAGAGCATACGTTAGAATTTATGAGTGGCTATTTAGAAAATAAACCAGCTGTAACAACGCGACTGTCAGAGTGAAGGATATTTTTATCACGCCTTCCTCTCTGCATATTGGTCTCAGGCTACACAAGATCGAATAAAACACAGTATCATAATGATGAAGCATTTCGAACAATCTGAATTTTCCACCCCTGAAAACAATTTGAAGATATGTTACACAAGAATCAGTATTTGTCAAACGCGTACAGCCCCTCGGAACTTATTAGCATTTGCTTAGTTAAATTGCCTGAACACTTAAGACATATTATTTTGGCTGGACGTTGTAAAGATGATATCGAAGCTTTTCAGGGACTTTTGCAAAAACTCGAAATCGACACGGACAATCGCATGATATGAAAACAACAATTGTCACAATTTCGTGACGACAGAAACAATAACCGTACAGGACAAGTCTACCGTTCTAGCGCAAATCGTGACAAAAACAGACACCACCCGTATGACAACCACTGGCAGAATAACAATAATTAGTTAGACAAATCACATTTCCGTGGTAACGACTATGACAGAGACAACCGTAGAAATAGACAATATAGGAACCAGAATAATTATTATCAAGGGAGACAAAATGACTTGAGACGCAACAGTCCACCATGTAATTACGATTCTGGGAGAAATTCTCCACTACCTAATCGACAAGAAAGAAACAACAGAAATTAGCGACAAGACAACAGACGCAATTGTCATGACAACAAACCTGAATTTAACGAGAACTGGTGTGATTCAAATACGGCAGGGCCCTCTCGAGAAGTTGAAATTGTAGAAATTAGACCTCCGAATCCCAGTAACGACGAGCGACAACAAAGAGACAACAGATAGTGACTTGCACTGCAGGCAGCTATAAAACATATTTACGAGGCTGATGACGTAGCTGCCATGACTATTACTCGCGCAAACAAAGTTGACACTTGGCGCGGTGGCTGATGGGAGCGACTGTAAATGGGAAATGCCTTTATGGTCGCTCCCATCAGCCATCGCGCAAAGTGTTAACTTCGTTTGCGCGTGTAATATCAATTATGTGAAAATGGAAGACATTAGGGACACTTTACTCCAGGATATGACATGAAACAGAACAATACTGCATATCCTGTAATTCACATCACAACAAATGACACTAAATTTATGGCAGTACTTGACTCCGGCAGTCCTGTTTCGGTAATTAGTGAAACAGCTTTTAATAAATGCAACAAACCGAACGATTGCCCTATACTTGCTTTACATAAAATTAAATTACATGATGCAATTTTTGGAAAACGTGTAGACGTACGCCAACAAACTAACTTAGAATTTTTCTGTCAAAGCCACAGATTTATTGTGAATTTTCTTATTGTTCCATTATTGTCAACAGACATTATATTGGGTGTAGATTTTTGAATGATTATAAAACAATTTTAAACTTCCCCACTGCTGAAATAAGTTTAGAGAAAGAGGGTAAGTCAATAGATTTGAAAATTGAAGATTGGCTTTCAAACCATGGCGAGGAAATCAATCGGTTTTACGTTTTGTCAGATCACAGTTTGGAACTTTCGACGGAATTTGACACTAATGATCACTTTTCAAGTACTAACAGGGATCATATTGATGACATATTAGATACTAACGTTTTAACTCAGGAAAAATTCAAACAATTGAGAACTATTATGACACTGATAGGCAGTGACAAATTTAACAGTTTTTATTCACAAAACAGTAACAATTAAAGGATTTTAGTAAAAATTTCATGTTCATGAGCATACAAAATTTTGCATCAGATCATACGGAATTCCGAATCTATGCTCAACAAGGGCATTATTGAACAAGCATTAAGCTCATACAATAATCCATTACATGTTGTTGAGAAGAAAAACTTATTGATCAGGCTTGCCTTAGATTTCAGACAAATAAATACCGCTATGGTCGCAGGTTTGAATCCTGCCTGAGGCATGGATGTGAGTTATGACCTTAGGTTAGTTAGGTTTAAGTAGTTCTAAGTTCTAGGGGACTGATGACCTCAGATGTTAAGTCCCATAGTGTTTAGAGCCATTTGAACCATCTATTGATCTCAGATTCAGCTTTTGGCAAATTGAACTTCATCCAGAACATAGAAAATATGAGGCTTTTCTTTGTTTCGGCGTTTGTTATTTATTTCGGAAACTTCCTTTTGGTTTGAACATTTCTTCAGCACCATTCATTCGTGGACTAAATTCTATATTACCTGAGTTTTTAAAACGACACATCACCTAGTATGTGGATGATATTTTAGCAGCAGAAGCCTCTTGGGAACAACATAATCGTGTCCTCAACAGTTTGTTACGTTTTTTTCTGAAGTTGGAATTACAGTTAACTTGGAAAAATCTGAATCTTACGAAAAAGATGAAGTTTTTGGGTCACATTATTTTTTCTGATGGCTTTCGGCTGGATCATGAAAAGTTGGAAGCAATTAGAGATATTCCTGTCCCATCCACGAAAAGACAAGTTCACAGTTTTCTAGGTCTCGTGAATTTGTACCCTCGTTTTCTGAATACGCAAATTCTAGTAATTTCCAAAACTTTGTTCTCTCACTGGCAAAAACACTGTTTGGAACTGGGACAAACAGGCACCGTTGGAATTTGATTCTTTGGAAGAAGCGCAACTTAAGGCGCCAATCTTAGTTCAGCCAGATCTGTCACAGGATTTCTGTCTTAGCACAGATTCTTCTAAAGTTGGTGTTGGTGCCCATTTATTTCAAGAAGTTATAGAAAATAACATTACTGTTCAGAAAACCATCGCTTTTGCTAGATGTGCTAACAAAACCCGACAAAAATTATTCCGTTACTGAACTGGAAGCTTTAACTATCATTAGACATTTGACAAATTTCGTTTCTTTCATTCTGGCAAACATGTAAAAATTTATAGTGATCATCGAGTATTACAATTTCTTATGTCTTCAAAATTAAATCACGGCAGGTTGAAACGTCGGCCATTATTTATGCAAGAATTCCACTTCACAGTAGTCTACATTCCTGGCACAGAAAACATTGTTGTGGACGCAGTGTGACGTGCACTGGTCGGCCTTGAGACGAGCAACACAGAAACTAACCTTGAGAAAAATTTCAGTATTCTTTACATTCAAAAGTAGTTTTTGTAAACTTCTGTCACTGCATCTTTAAAGAACATTGCTCATGAGCAAGACAAGGATCCGATTTGGAAAGATATTAAAAGTAAATGGCATGGAAAGTCAGACATGCAGAATCGTCATTATTATCAGGTTAGATATAACATACTCTTCAAACGTTGATAACAAGCTATGGGTACTTTGTATTCCTGATGGTTTTGTTAATAAGCTCATCTGGTGCATTTATTTCAGCTACGCACATTTTCGTCCACAAAATTGTTTTCATGTACTTCTGACGAATTTTTATTTTATCAACACGGAAAAGAGAGTGCTGTCTATTTGCAAACTTCGTCAAAAAGCTAAACCCTCTACCATCTGACCTCGTACTCCATTATTTCCAATTATTCCTACTAGATTAAAAGAATCAGCTGCAGTTGATCTTCTGGGACCCCTTGTTAAAAAAGTATGGATTTTTGTCCGTTTTCTCGCTGTTGACCTTACTTCAAAATTTATTTCACACCGATACGTAAAGCCAACGCCTTTGTTAAAAATTTCTTACGTGAAGTTGAACGTATTGACAAGGTCATTTCAGATAAAGGACCACGATTCAGATCAGCTATTTGGTTATGCATGCATCGGAATCGTAAAATCAAGCATGATTTTATTTCATTGTACTCTCCACATTGTAACCCGTCTGAACGCATTATGAATGAAATTAATAAGCTTTGCAGACTTTATTGTCACAGGAAGCCTCAGTATTGGGACAGATACTTACACTTATTTCAGAATGTAGGGAATGAAATGCCTCATGACTCCACTGCTTTACCATCTATTCTTGTGCTGAAGCATGAGAAACCACTGAACAGAACTAGAGAGCTTGTACCTTTTCCGAGTACTCGTAAACTTCGACATAAAGACAGAATTGATTTGGCTATTAAAAAAATAAATTCTTCTGCAGACAAAGAGAGAAAACTACACAGTAAGACAGGTGTAAAGGAACCACACATTGGTCAAAAAGTTCTCATTAAAGACCATTCTTTGTCATCTAACAAGAAACATTTGAGTCACAAATTCTTTCTGATTTACAATAGACCTTACAGGATCCGTCGTGTAAGGCATGATAATTGTGTTGAAGTTGAAACTCTGCGTACTAGGAAAAGTAACCGTTTATTGAGAAGTAATTTGCTTTCTGGCTCAGTCTTTGCTATAAAATTTTTCACTTCCAGTTATTATCACGCTTTGTGACATTTAGAAGCTGTTAACATGCAGAGATGTTATGAAGTTAACTATCCAGCCAAGAACCTATGGAATATATTAAGACTAATTTTACAAGTATACTTTTATAGGAACAGACGACACAGTCTTATTGTGAGTACATTTTAGCTTGTCAGTTGCACGATTACATCATGTCTATAATGCTGACATTCTTGGAACACACACAGCTAATGAGGTTTTACTGCAACATTTTAGTTTACTTGAAAAGACATATTTAATTAAAGTACTTTCTGAGATTTCACATACGACACAGTATTTGGTTCGTTTGACAGCTACACGATTATATTACGACACTACTAATGAGTGGCACAATTTTCATTATTGCTTTTATGCTGTATCTGTTTTATGTCTGCACAGTTTTTCTGGAAAGTAAAACACGTTTTGGTAATGACTTTTGTGGCATGGCTACAATGAGATAGTCATTTTCGTAACACAGCCATACGTTATAGTAGAGTACTTTCAACGTCACGCCAATGAACGTAATAATTACGACATTTATACGCATAGCACTTTACTTTTATATATGACAAGGTAAGTACATTGATGCCTGGAGAACTTGCTTAAGAACGACGGTAACTACGACGGCACATTTTTACCGTTAAGCGATGACAGAAATTTTCTTAGAGCAAGAAGTACAGTTTAGCACTACATGACACACATTTGAGTGATTACTTTTTGTAATTGAAACATTATTAGAAATATTTTTGAACTAAAATGATACAGAGAAGGTTTCTGGTGATACATTTCATTCCGCAGTTTTAATCTGTAAGATCTGAGGTATAACTACATTATCCCTTAAAGGGGTACGCCTACTTTCCGTACCATGCACGTGGAAAGCGCAAGAAGCCCTAGCTAAACATGGTATTTTCTTATACAGTTTTACACATCGGTACCATATTTCTCTAACACCGAATCACACAGCTATCTGGTCATTTAACAGAGGGAAATGAACATTTTTACTACGTCAGTGACACATGTTTAGGTAATTAACAGTTGGATTACATTGCATTTATGAAATTGTACTTTGTCTGCATTTTGTTAACTATTCACATATGTTTTCAGAACCATTGCGATACTGTGAGAGCTTTGAGTCATGTATACTGTATGGGATCATGATTTTTTAAAGTACGTTTGAGGTAGATGACACTACTGAAAAGAGCAGAGAGCATTTTTTTAACAAGTTTTGAGACTATTGAAGGAAGCTACGACGATTTTGAGACTTGATTGATGTGTTACGATCATATTATTACGACGATGATGTGTATTATGATGTTGAGGTATGGTTATGATCAATAAGCTGACGCTGTATGAGGAATATGATTATGCTACATGTTTATTATAATGAAATATTGAAGAAGTATCGACGAATATGTATATGTGTAATGAGGCAATGAATAATGAGTAGGGGTTAGGGACTCTAGTTTGTGAAAAAGAATGTTGGAAACCAAGAATTTAAGAATTACGAAAAGTGAGCATACATGTGAATGTGAGCACCAGAATGCCGGCGGAAATTTTTGGACACAGTTATTAATGAGATTTCGTTTCTACACACTTCTCCTGTAACATTTTAACCTGTGAAATTTTTTTATTTGCATAAAACTGTCATTGTAGATGAAACTGCTGTTGTAAATATTTCGGTAAAGAGTATATGTGACCTTGACGTAATGTTCTGCCGTGCTGAGCAGCACGCTAGCCGCCTTGAAATATACTAATTGTTGTGTTGTCTTTAACTTTTCTGGTGCTGTTTCAGCCGCTTTGATGCTTGCCGCACTCCTGCAAGCGCTCGCATAGCTGTAGAAAAGAGAGGACAAAACGTCGCTATTAACATTTCTTTGCAGAACAAACAACAAACATAACACACACTACTACTTGTAAACATACGATTACACTTTGGTGTTTGAACTTTGTGCTACTTACTGACATGCTCATGAACCGATGAGAAATATTCCTACATTTACACACGTGATTATGACAAGTGTCTCTCTACGAGAGTTGAGAGGATTTCTACTGATTTATGAAATGCCACATGGCTACTGAATGATGTTTTTATGTTTTGCTTTGTACATATTTGCTTATTTTATTTGACATCTGGTTCCAATCTGCGCTGCAACATTGGTTTCATAAAATAAAATTTAATATGTATGCTAATGTGAACAGTTTCTGTCAACAGATCCATTGAATAATAATTTTATGATCCACATTCTTAAAAAAGAGCACTTGAAAAGAAAAGATCAATAAGAAGGAGAAGCGACTAGTAACAGGAACTGCATAAATAAGTTTATTTTCAAGAACTTGGTAATTTTTTTTTTTTTTTTTTTGGTAGAATAAGTTGTTGTGGTGCACCACTTTGGTGTTAAGATGTGATGTAGAATCATTGCATTTCACATAGGGGATAGTACAGTTCTTGTTCCTTGTGCTGGCACATTGCATAATTTTGATGATCACAGATTCACACATGCTATTGTAAGCTTACACATAGATTTCCCTTATCTGCATTGCTGTCTTTACTGTAATATTTTTTTGCTTGTGTTTTGTCATGTTTCGGTATAAGTTATTGCATTTGCTACTGCTATTTGGCAGTCAATGTCATACTGAATTTTACTCTGTATTACTGTGCTAAGCCAGTTATACAACTGATTTATTTTTCTTGGTTACTGCATATTGCCTTATACTAGTTGTAATGTTGCATTTCCTTTGCTAATTTAGATGTGCTGCTGCTAGCTTTGTCAATTTGCATTTTTGTCATTGTTGTTAGTGTTAATTTTCTTGTGCTGCTGCATTGCCTCATTCTCTAGTTTATCTGAGCTCAATAGATTTAAGTTATCTTAAGAGGGGGTATGCTATATAAGGGAATGAGTTGTGATGAGTTGGGAAGAAATGCATTGAGAAGCTATAAGGAAAATGTCCAAAGAGTACTGTATAATGAGGAACATTTTTTTTAAAGAGGAAATGAACAGATATAAGTAGGGTATAGTGACAACAGATTTAGGTACGATTTTCTCGTAAACGAACGATAAGGTAAAAAAAATATGGAAGTATAGCCGCTGGTTGAAAGTATGGATACAGATAGCATGCTTAGGTAAGATTTTTGTGGAAACAAATGTTGAAGTAAGAGAGGTCTGCGAGAATTAAAAGAACTTTTGGTTGGAAACGAAGTAGTTTTGGTTGAAAGTAAAGGACATATGACATGAAGGACATTGTTTAAAAGAGAAAAATGAAAGAGAGGTATAAAATGCACACCACAGATACTGCAGTATCAAATGTTACACTTACGCTTTGACACATTTACACTTGAAAACAGATCCTGTCCTTTCAAGATAAATTTGGTAGAATTTTTTTTCTTCTGATACTAGGCTGCATTCACTATGATGGGGGATACTGTTATCCTCAAACGTAATCTCTGTTTTTGTACCATTTTCCTTACATTAGGAAGGTGTTCAGACCTTATTTATTCTGTTATGTTTTCTTTTAATACTCATGTGTCAAGTTAATGTTTCTACTGATATTCTCAATTTTCGTTTATTTACTTATGTCATAATTCCTGAAATACTCATGAATATGCTTATTTCTATTCTTTTTGTAAGGCATACATTACTACAAATGTTCTTTGTATTACCATGTTCTTTACTATAATGACGTTTCCTTTACATTTGTAATTGTATTCTTAAAATTGTAATTGTATAGACACCACTTCTCCAAGTTAGGTAAATAGTAAGGCAAATAGTAGGGATTCTTTTTAATGCACACATTTGTCTGTCAGTCATATTATATGTCTCAAATCTCAGATATTATATGACTCTGTTAGTGCTTGCACATTTGTTGATAATTCAGCAAGGGAGTGGTTAACAGCACTGCTGGTTGTAAGGATACCGCAAAAAAATTTGTGAGTGCACAAGTGATGGCTCAAGGACTTGTAATATGCATCAAAACTGACTGCACAACGGTGCCTCATGGACTTCCTATATTATCCTCAAGACTCTTCAGTTGTGACTATGTACCTGCACACTCACAACGGATGGCTGTTGGTCATCTCTACAAGGACTACAGTGGATCTGTACCTTTGGTGACCCACTACTGTTATAATCTCCACTAAGACTATAGTGGGTCTGATCTGTGATGAACCATCAATACTACCAATATTCTTCAAGAGTTCGATTGATACTACATTGGGTCTGCTCTGTGGTGGCCCATTACCAATATTACGATACCATTTCAAAACTTCATGTCAAGAGTCAGCTCTGTGTTTCCTTGGGAAGTACAAGACTACTTCATCAATACTGCATGGTTGTGCACTGCTTACTTGTCCATTCTCATACACTCCGCAGTCTTTGTGCGTAAAACTGGCGTAGACGTCTCTCCTGATGAATTATTAAAACTGTCTTTAGGGATTGTGAGAAGAATTTTTACTTTATTGACCAACAGCATGTTAATTAACCTTTGTGTGCATCTGTTCTATTTGATATTGTTAATATGAAAATATTAACAACTTAGGTTTGCCCACTGCCCAAAACACTCTTTAAACTTTTTTGAGCGGAGCAGAGGGCTACGTAGTAGCCTTTTTGTATGTTGGCAGCGCTATAAACTGTGTTAATATCGCTGACAGCGCTCTGTGCCCTTTGGTAGGAGACACGTGGTTGGAATGACTAGCAGTTAGCGAGTGGATAGGAAGGTGGATGGACATGTTTTTTTCTTAGTGGAGACACTGTGCTGTAGGACATGCATTGTAAAGGTAGATGAAATGATGTGTTCATGAGAAAATACGCAAGGAAATGTATGAGGATGGATGTTTGGTTGATAATGTTTTGTCAGATGAATTATTCACAACTATATAATTTTTGGAACTGGATGTCACATGAATAAGGTACAATTTTCTAAATACATTGATTGCTCTTCAACAAAATCTTTCTTTCGCTAACCATTTGCCTCCTAGTAGTTAGAGTCTATAATACTTAGAACCTTTTTATTTATCTGGCTGTAGTTACTACTTGCTGAAATTGTTGAAGTTCGTGTTATGAAGATTTTCTGTGAGGTGACTTATGAAAAAGAATGGCGTTTGCACTGTTGGGATTCGTGATTTAAATGAGTTTAGGCAATTAACAGAGTTGTAGGTAGTTTCATTTTTCTTTAATTTAATAATTTTTGGATGTGTATTATTGTTAGGATTTCTTGTAATTCAGGGCCATTCTTTTGTGTTAATTATTGGAAGCCATGTTGTCAATGTATAGCAGTCAGATTGCGTTGGGTGTGTATATTATAGATAATAAATGAATATGTTAAGTCTAAGTTGTCTTTGTCAGGGAAAATTCTGTAGGTCAGTGTTCAACAAAAATAATTAAAGGTGTAGTTTCAATGTCCTCAAGTATGTGTCAACAAAATTTCTTTGTGCTGAGTCAACGAATTCTTGGTGTTCTTTTTCCGTTTTCCAGTAGTGCATATTCCTGCTGAATCGATAGGCATCAGTGTCTCTAATTTGATCTCTAAGTCCAAATTTAGGTCAACATAACACACGGAAGGAATTAAAACTACAGGAGGCTGTGACACAGCGATGTTAAATCCTCATCAGACGGTGCATCAATATGTATGAGCAGTGTGGCAGCAGAAGGACAGTTTGCGCTCATGTGGAGGTTTGTTTATTTACAAGCGGTGGGTGGGCACGCTTCAGACGGCGAGTAGCAGGCCGAGAGGTACATGGAAACAGATTGTTATTGGACGGGGGAAGGAAAAACTGGGCCGTTGTGAACCATCCGAGCTGCCGAAACTTAATAAAATGGCGGCTCAGTCAGACTGACTGCAAAACGAGCCTAGTGGCATTTCGCGTTGTTCACATTATCCATTACTATCTTTCTTTTAATCTGTCCTAAATCACCTACATTTTTACTTAAAAACCTCCATTTTACTTAACTACTTTGCAGTTTCTATTTATTTTAATTTTCTTTGTAACTTATTATTAATTCTCTGACTTTTCTTAAATGAAAAAAAATGTTATTACATGAGGAAAACTGAAAAATGTATGGTCTGACATAACAGGTCTTTAAATATGAAATAAATGAAGTGCTAAAATGTTCACAGTAGTCATGATATTTCATAAAGGAATATTTGTCAAGAAGGGGGTATTTCGCATAGGGAGCATACCTTACTTGTCGTGTTAACATACAACTAAGACGTATTTTCACTGTTCTCAGACTCGTACTTTGTTCAAAAGCTGCAAATCTGAGTAACTCATTCAATATTTAATTTATACATGCAGTGTTTTGTATCAATTTGTACAGAAATTAAGCCTGTATGCCATGGTACAATTATTTTGTAAATAGCGTACGTTGTTTGTAAGATGTGGACTTTTCATGTTTGGGGGGGGGGGGGGGGACAGTACTATACGAGATGTGTTTGTGCGAGGTACCTTTGTCCACTGAGGCGGCAATTTAGCAGCGCTGTTAAGTATTTTTGTTGTGAGAAGTACTTGAACAAGGACTTGAGTTTTGGGAGGGATGTGGTTTTTGGCGTATAATGAGCAACTCAACTTACTTAAATTTTGAAGGTACTTAACGCTGGGAGCGATTCCGGCTCCATATTCTGAAAGTTTCTGGAACCGAAGCACTGACTAATTATTCTAATTCGTCAGTTCTTTCGAAGAGAGTAGGGGTAATTTAATTTTAGTGAGTCAGTTAAGCCCAAATAGTCACTCCATTCACCACACTCTGCACTATGCGCAGTTAAATTAAACCTGACATCTACATCTACATACATACTCCGCAAGCCCCCATATTGCGCCTGGTGGAGGGTACCATGTACCACTACTAGTCATTTCCTTTCCTGTTCCGCTCGCAAATAGAGCAAGGGAAAAACGACTGTCCATATGCCTGCGTACAAGTGCTAATCTCCGTAATCTAACCTTCATGGCTCTTACGGCAAATGTACCTTGTCGGGAGTAGAATCATTCTGCAGTCAGCCTCAAATGCGGGTCTTCTAAATTTTCTCAACTTGAGTTTTAGAAGCATCTCTGTTATAGTTGAACGCTGATCGAACCTACCGGTAACAAATATAGCAGCCCGCCTCTGAATTGCTTTGACGTCTCCCTTTATTCAGATCTCGTGCGCATCCCAAACACTCGAGCAGCACTCAAGAGTACGTCTCACCAGCGTCCTATATACAGTCTCTTTCACAGATGAACCACACTTACCTAAAATTCTCTCAATAAAACGATGTCGACCATTCGCTTTCCCTACTACAATCCAACCTAAATTATCACATGTATGTATGTATGTATGTATCATAATTTGAAACTAGCCCTACATCATAATTATTTAGATTTACAAATGTTTTCGATTAACAGTATTTTCAGGGTGGAGCCCACGGAAACCTGTATGAGGCAGATGAACCATAAACAGTAAAAAGTTATCTGTGCATACCGTTCCACTGCCGGGGTAATATCGTTGACATTAATAAACATTACTTTATTTAGAATTTTTTTGAACATAGTCCATAAAAAACAGCAACTGATAAAATTACATTAAAATTATTTCAGTAAAGCAGTCTTGATCGCATGTAGGTCTATAGACACTGACGGAAAAAAATGATAACACCAAGAATTGTGCAACATAAAAGAAAGTTGGTTCGCGTGTTTCTTCGTTTGAAAAATGATATCTATTCAGATTCCACGCCAGTCGCATTATAGTGGCTCTGGTAACGCCACTACGAGGATGTAAATCAGTTTTGCTCTAAATACGTGCTGTAACGGTCGTGAGTGTTAGTTACTTTTGGGATTGGACATGGTGAGTTGATGTTAGACAAGAACGACTTTAAGGCCACAAAGACGCCTTTTCAACACTTCATTGTGTTTGAACGACGTCGTGTAATAGGGCTACGAGAAGCTGGATGTTCCTTCTGCGATACTGCAGAAAGCGTGCGGTACACCGAACTCCAGACAGTCACATGGCACTACCAAGAGGGAAGACCACCGTGTTCGGCGTGTGGCTCTGGCTCATCGTATTGCGTCTGCAGCAGCAATTTGAGCAGCAGTTGGCAGCGCAGTGACACAACGAACTGTTACAAATCAGTTACTTCACGGACAGCTCCAAGTCAGACGCCCTGTAGCGTGCATTCCACTGACCACAAACCACCGCCGTTTGCGACTTTAGTGGTGCTAAGCGAGAGCTCACTGGAGGGCAGTTGATGGCCTGTAACCAACCAGTCTGCGTGCCATACACACTGGACCTAAACCTGGAATTATGATCTGGAGTGCGATTTCGTGTGACAGCAAGAGCACTCTCACAATCATCCTACGCACCCGGGCTGCAAATTTGTACGTCGATCAGGTGATTCGACGTGTTGTGCTGTCGTTCATGAACAGCATTCCAGAGGGTGTTTCCTAACTGGATTACGCTCACTCACATACCGCTGTTGTAACCAAACATACGCTACAGAGTGTCGACATGTTGTCTTGACCAGTTCAGTCATCAGATCTGTCTCCAATCAAGCACATACGTGCTATTATCGGATGACAACTCGACAACACCAGCGTCATTCATGAACCGCATTAACCGTTCTTGTATTGACCGACCAAGTGCTTCGGGCAGGGAACTCTATCCCACAAGGTGACATCCGGCATTCGTACTACACAATGCATGCACGTCTGCATGCTTGCATTCAACATTCTGTTGGTTTCACGTTTGCAATGGCTTATCTCGCGCTTATATTAACCTATGAGCTTGCTATGTTAATCACTTAAATAACCTAGACATATGTATTCCCGAAATTTCGTTACTCTACACTAATTGTTTTTTGGCGTTGCGATATTTTCCGTCAGTGTATTTAGTTTGGTGACGGATTTCGGTCGTTTATCAGACCATCATCAGACCATTTTTTTTACTCCCAGGTGACGCCAGGGACCTGTAATGTGAAGCAGGCCGCTCTGCAGGCGTGTGAACAGTTTTTTGTTTTAATTTTAAACCCCGGGTTGGACAGAAGCGTCACAGGGTCATTATGCAATGCCTTTATGTTCTGAGAACTCATTCATCTTCCATCATTAAATACAAACGCCGTCCCTTAAAAACGGTGGTTATAAGGGTCCGGAGAAAGACACAAGTTGCCACCTAATACTTGGTCGTTAGCTTGTACTGTAAAACACTCGCCCCTTTTGAGTACCTTTGACTTAGCAGAAACCCTGTTTTGAAACTTAACAGGCGTCCTGTATGTTACACGTAAGAAGGGCGTCTTAAGAGCCGTTGCGTGCATGTCGCAATTCCTACATTTCCCATTTCTTTAATCCCAAAGTTCTACACTAGGGTCGCTCTTATTTCTGACGTTTGATATTTTATTTGTGCTACCATTTACTTTGGTTCCATTGGGCAAAAAAATGAGTTGTGCGTGATTAAGGCCTCATAGGAAAAGGACAAGGCGTGGCCCTACATTTGGAGGGATACTAAAAATCGCATAACATTATTTTTAGCTCAAAAACTGTTGCTCAGACTATCTAATTAACCAATAACTTCATTACATTGAACGTAATTCTTGATACTGCATTGACTTCAATAATATAATTTACACGTCTACTAGATATGCTCGTAAGGCAAACGTGACGAGAAAATCACGTTTACTTTTAAGAATACTTATTCTTTGGTAAACCATCTTTTTATGCCATGGAAACGGATGACAGATCTCGGATTCAACATGAGGCACACGCTGCTTCCGCATATTGATTTTGGAAAATTATTTACTGTAGTTCTCCTCGTGCTTCAAGCCTTTCTCAACTGGATCATTTTCAACTTTCAGTTTAATAACTGGAGTTGACAAAATTTGGTTTTTAGTGCCACCGTGAAAGATCTGTCTTAAGAAACTGCTCACTCAAACCATATTTGGGAAAAAATATAACTTTATTAAAAACATACCTTTCAGTCGCATTATTGGTAATTTTCGAAGTTTGATAGAATCCTACTTTAATGCTTTTAACAATTTCGTCACGATAATCTCTTCTCATACAACTAGTGTGGCGCTTTGATGCACAGATAATTGACACATCCAAAAGCTGTCAATATTTGTTTGGCTAATAGCATTTCACTTCCACTTCTTCCTCGCAAGTAATACCCAAGTAAGTAAATTATCTCCTGTAAACGCAAAAGTGAGAGACTGCAACGGCCGTCTGGGATGAGTCGTAAAAATGCGCTGTGTGGTTCGCTCCATACTCTTTCTATCTGTCTTGGGGCCATTCATCGATCACGTCACGTGACCAATGTGATCCGAGAAACGAGAACGCATTTAGTTAAGGAAAATGAAGTGAAAAATGAACAACTAATGCTTTACGAAGCTGAAGGTTGTTTTCATGATTCTTCCGATTTTGATGGTCCAGAGGCACCAATTACCATTACCCTAGTCAGCCTAAATTTCACGCAGATCATTTTTACGTAGGATGAAACGAATCTAAGGGCTAGCCTCTAATCTACCCCTCCTTCATTGTTGTTGCTACTGAGCACTATGGTAAAGTCTTTCCTGAAGATTCGAGAGGAGTAAGATTTACAATAAACTTTTTACTTATCTTTTCTTGCACAGCTGGCTCCACTTCTTCACGTCTAGGGGTCCGATTCCTCTAGCTGAAATTTTCACATTTTAGCTTCTCAGGGTTCAATTGATCCAAGTAATTTTGAAGAACGTCGTTGCAGAATTTTTGTTTTTACGTTAATTTATTCTGTCAGATTTTCCCATACCACACTGTCTTTTTGAACTTTCGCATTAACAAAGCCGAAATTACATTGTGCGTCCAAAATATAAAAATATGTCCGATCACATCAGAGGCATGCTTACAACTACTTCACTCTGCGGTAATAATAATGTTCCCAAGGGTTTACAACTTTTCTTGACAAATGAATTTTGTTAGATCCATTAATATTTCACAAATTAATCCAGAAATAAATATAATAAACAGTACTAGATTGTGTGGTAGATAAAGGAAATTTTAAGTGTACCAAACATTTCGTAATATCAAATGTTTCTATAAAAAACAGTTTCAACCGAACATTCAGAGCTAGTACTTATGGTTTGTAACAACGAAAATAAGGTAATTCCTTTTCATACATTTTAGCTTGAACTATAACATATTGTGTATAAAATTGTATGAATTTTTTCGGAAAAACAGCTGAGATAATATTGATAGTACTGACCTGTTCAAAATTCGAAAAACATTACTGGTATCTACTAATACTGTTGAGAAAAAGTAATGCTAGGCGAGGATGTCCCGTTACAAGCTCA
This sequence comes from Schistocerca piceifrons, assembly GCF_021461385.2. Taxonomy (NCBI): domain Eukaryota; kingdom Metazoa; phylum Arthropoda; class Insecta; order Orthoptera; family Acrididae; genus Schistocerca; species Schistocerca piceifrons. The sequence continues at coordinate 288,914,646 of NC_060139.1, read as the reverse complement.
AGAGTAATTATCACGATTTTTTAAAAGAGTGGCCCTCAGGCGCCACCACCCTGAGAGGTGGCATGAGCCCCCTCTCATATTTCTATCTTACGATTTTCGTCTCTAATTGCATGCAGTGAAAAGTCGCTATTCCTTCACACGCGGTCTTCCCACGCAGCGTCTCTCGTCACCCAGGTGGTCCGGTGACAGGCGGGCACTGCTGATCAGGAAAGGGTTAAGCCGACTGGTGTGAGGAAGTCGAGTGAATGCTTTGCAGACACCGACATTGTCAAAAGACACGCCCGGAGGGGTCTGAAGTAGCGGTTGGGCTAGAGGTTCCGTTACTTTGCAGAAACTTAGCGAAAACACTTTCTGGCGGGCTACCAGCGAGGCGTGGGAATGACTTGTGTACCCAGGCAGTTGTAGCGGGAAAATTCCCGCGCTTTCTGCAAAATAGTAACTGTGATTGGCTTGCTCAGGGCATAGCTCCGTCACGTAGCAAAATCAGCGCAAAAATTGGCGCCAAGAATCTCCATTGGTGGAATGGTAGTGCTCCGGCAATAGAGTGGAATTTTCCGCCGGTTTTCGAGTTGCTGATTGGAACGTTTAACCACGGCCACTGTCGTGGGGGCGGGAATGTTGTGTGTTCGGCCTGTATGGGTGCTCTAGGTAGTCGGCTCTCGCCTTTCGGTCGAGGACGTCGAAGCAACCAGCCATCGCCTCCGGTACGCCAAATCGTGTTCTTGCAGCTAAGAAGACAGATTGGTAAGGTATGTCCGCAGCACCGGCAGACAGGGATGTTCCTAGGTGATAATCAGAGCGCGCCTGTTCGTCTTTTTCTAACTTTGTTCTGTCTTGGGTAGCAGCAATTAATGTTGGGTTGGCTATGTGTTTTCTCTTAAGATTTGAGTTGCAAGGAATTGGCTCCACATACCACTTCGTCATAATCCTCACAATCTAGTTTAGGGACAACTTCACATTCACAGCGTTTGTTTGAGTATCCAGTTGATGTATTGTAAATGTTTCATGTGTTTTTGTTTATTATTTTGTGTTTAGTCTTAATAAATCATATTGTTATTTTGGACAGAACTTTCATTCTGTTAATCGGTAGAGCAACCCTATCATTCCTCACTATGTTAATGAAACCTTCGTTTATTTAACTTATTTATCAAATTAAATTATTGCAGGTGCCAAACTCTCTTCTACTCCACTGGCAGGGTTGATTAGAGTCAGTTCGCGTTTTTTTTTTTTTTTTAATCCTTGTGCAACAGCAAAAGTCGGAGTTAGAATAGGGGGGGCTTAGAGCATCATTTACATATGTAGATTCTAGAAGAATTTAGTGTTAAATACACTGCTAGCCCCGGCACCTCGCAACCCTACTCTACACTGTGCTCCGCTGTCTGAGGATCGGACGGTGTATTACGCGGCACAGACCAGACGAACCGCAGGAACCCTGCCTTATCAGCTCGTCGCTAGAGCTCACTCACCTCGCCCGGGTAACCCATGGATATTGGAACACCAGGCCACCGGAAGCTCTGCACTATCGCAGGAGTGAAGAGGGCGCTCACCCAACCTGCCGCCCCCACCCGCGTCGGTCACGTGACTTCAGACCTCTGCGACTCCAGCACGGAAGAACGGCACGGCCTGTTTACCGAGCGTGAGAACCGCCTGCTCGCCGATGCGACACGCTACTGCTCACGACACTTGCCACACAGTTACAGCTGCACTTTACTTAGTCATCGCGTGTGTACACTGCTCTACATAACTTACAGGTTACTACGAGCTAGGTGAAGAAACATAAGCTGTTAACTACGCGGCGGAAACGAATGAAAGTGCGGAAGCAAATTGCCAGGGGTCTCCCGGAAATACACACAAAATTGGACATCACATGGCGTGAATTCAGCCTGACTATAGTACTAAACGAGGCTGGCCCCACAGCAAGAGGCAGTTGAAGGAACGGAAAAAGCGCCGTTGTGTCAATTAGCGAGCGGCCACGACGGACAGGGCTGGTGTTCTTCATTACGACATGGCCCGGAGACAACATGTGAATGATGTCAAACGGTGATGAATCATCAGGAAACTGGAAAAAGGACAAACTGTGACGCGTGTAGCCTAGGAATTTGGTATTGCTCACAGAATGGTTTCAAGTATGTGCGGAGCGTTCCGAACCACAGGCTCTGCTTCCCGAGGGGGGGGAGGTGTTCGACCACGGTCAACTACAGCTGTAGGTGACCGCTACGTTGCGCAGCAGGCGAGAATGGGCCCACATCAAACAGCGGCTGCAACTGCAACCACATTATCAAGACTACAGGACACGCTACCTCACGTTTCATAGTGGCACTGCGAATTCATGGGGATGGTCTCTTTACCCGACGACCAGTACGTTGCGTTCCGTTAACACCCGAACAAGGGTGGGACTGGATCACCGACCGAACGAGATGGCGCAGTGGTTCGCACACTGGACTCGCATTCGGGAGGATGAAGTTTCAAATCCGCGTCTAGCCATCCTAATTTAGGTTTTCCATGATTTCCCTAAATCGAGCCGGCCGAGGTGGCCGAGCGGTTCTAGGCGCTACAGTCTGGAACCGCGCGACCGCTACGGTCGCAGGTTCGAATCCTGCCTCGGGCATGGACGTGTGTGCTCCCATTTAAACCATTTTGAACCTTAAATCAATTCCGGCAAATGCCGAGATGGTTCGTTAGAAAGGGCAAGGCCGACTTCCTTCCCCATCCGTCGTAATCCGATTGGACCAATGACCTTGCTGTTTCCTCCCGTCCCCGAAATCAACCAACCAACCAACCAACTGGACCAACGACGAGTAGGATGGTATGCTCTTCACGGCTGTGATCAGATTCAGTCTGATTAGATTCTGAATGTACCCTCTTTTGGCGAGAGGTAGGAATACGAACGCACACATGAACATTGTCGATCTTTTTGGTGGTCCAAGTGTTACTGTGTGGAGATGCACAATCTTGCTTGCGTATACTGATCTCCAAATATTTAAACACGGTACGCCCAGCTGTCAACGTTATTCCGAGACTATACTCCATCAGATTCCTGTCTTTTCAGGGATGCATTCGACTCCGACTTCATTGTTATGGATGACAATGCGCGACTGTATCGAGCAGCGCAGGTGGAAGAACTCGTGGAAGGAGAGGATATTCGGCAATTGGACTGTCATGCCCGTTTCCCAGACTTAAATCCCATCGAGCGCGTGTGGGTTGCGTAAGGCAGGTGTACTGCAGCACGTAAAACAGGGCACAAGGATCGAGCAGTTCCTCATAAGCAATACATTTCGGCAGTCGGTAATAAGCAGCACTAGAGGTGGTGTAAAGGGCAGCGCCATTGCACAGTGGATGATCGGAAACGAGTGATTTCGATTGTGGATCACACTATACCCTCTGGCAATCCCATGGGTATCGGCTTGGTGAATGTTTGGAGAACGTTAGCTACCATCATGTGTGGTGCCGGTATGGAAGTGATTTTCGTGGTAGGTTATGGGATTAGTTTTCCTGGAAGGGTGTGGTCACCTATTTGCGCTTAAGAAAACGCTGAACACGGATGGATATGAACACATTTTACTGTGTACACTAGAGGAGCAGTTCGGAGACGAGAACTGCCTGTTATCAGCATGACAATGCACACTGTCATAAATCAGAGTCTGTGGGGCAGTGGTTTGTGGACGATAACATTCCTGAAATGGACTAGCCTGCCCATAATCCCAACCTGAATCCAATGAAACTCCTTTGGGATGAGTCAGAACGTGCACTTCGCTCTAGACCCCAGCGTCCATCATCACCACCCTCTCTGGTTTCAGCTCTTCAGAAAAACTGCCTGCCATTTATCCACATACATTGAGGTGCCTCGTTGAAAGCTTCCCCAGAAGAGCACAAGTCGTTACAAGTGGGAATTGTGGACACACCCCTCATAACTGTCCACTAATAGCTGTCTGGATACTTATAAACAGATAGTGCATTTTAGTGGTATCAAACTGAACTAGTAAAGCATTCTGTATGGCTTTTCAAAATACAGGTGGTTGTTCATTTTATAATCATTTTAAAGAAATTGTATAAACTATATAAAGTTCGTAATAAATAGTATTTGATTAGAAAAGTGCACATGCATAGACACTGGTTCGTATTCACGGATTAGATATCGATAAACATGTGATCTAAAGATGAAAATAATCTGAGACTAAAGAAGGGCAGTTAGAGAGAGAAAAGAGGAATTACGAGCTAACCACGACTATGTATGAGCAGTTTATAAGATGGAATACATTATCAGTTATAACTCACTATCTCTTGCAACTCATTATCACCTTAAGGACGCGTATGAACTTCCATCACTAGTGCAACACGATATGGCCCAGTGAAATTACTGAGTAGTGTTAGTATAATTACTGAATATTTATTGTGTGACAAACTTGCTCTATCCCGAAGTGGGATTTACTGATAGTGTGAAGCTAGCACAAGTACTCGGAGCATATGTATAAATTAAGTAAAATAACGTAGCTATGTTACGTATTGTGGAATTTTTTCGAAAGATTTCTTTAAGCCTTCAGCTGCCATTCCCTTTATTTGATGTACCATTGTACAATTTCGGCCTTAGGCCATTTTCAAGTATCCAAAACGGAAATATCATACGTCGGATACATTAGCAACACTTGTGATTTTGACGTAAGAACAGGTCATATCTGTAGATGTACTAGGCGCATTATAACTTACTTTATGGATGATATTTTAGCGGCCTGCTGGGGTGGCCGAGCGGTTCTAGGCGTTACAGTCTGGAGCCGCGCGATCGCAACGGTCGTAGGTTCGAATCCTGCCTTGGGCATGGATGTGTGTGATGTCCTTAGGTTAGTTAGGTTTACGTAGTTCTAAGTTGTAGGGGACTGATGACCTCAGAAGTTAAGTCCCATAATGCTCAGAGCCATTCTGATTTTTTAGCAGTAGATTATGTCACGTACGTCGTTGCTCCTATGACATCAGGTTATGCTCATACAATAAATCCGAGATGTTCACGCTATTTTAGGAGCACGTTACTTTCGAGCAGTTGCTGCAAAGCTCTTATATATAAGGCCCATGTTTAACGTACTTAACATTAGGAGAATTATAATTACTTTACAGAAATTAGCTACTTAACCTGCATATGCTTTTATTCCTAGTTATATTTAACTATCGTTCATCATTGGTGCAAATATGACTGTATGTAATTTCTTTAAAAAACTTGTAAACACTTCCTCTGTTATTGTGGGTACATATCATTTCTGAATAGTTGGTACAAAGATCTGGTATATGAAATCCATCACAGTACTCTAATGAACAGTACTGAGAACTACGAGAGTCGAGTAAAAGCTGTCTTATGGCTGCGTGATGTTTCGCATTACAGTCATATTTATTAACTGACAAGAAACCTAACAAACGCAAGAAGTGAAGCTAAATGTAATCCATACGGTCTTATCATTCAAAAATATTCAATGTTAGTCCGAAGTAATGCGTGGTTCAGCCCACATATGCTCTTCGTTTAGTCTTATGATACATACAGCCATCAATTTTACATGTAAGTTGAATAGTTCATATTGTGACAACTAACTTGTTCCTTTGCACTTCGACAAATATTCCGTTTTCTTCCGAGAAATGTTGCACAAAGGAGTTTCATTTGAAGGTACATTTACAACAGTTGTTATTGAGGCATCATCTGCGAAAGACATGGGTAAAAATATTGTTCCCGCTGCAAAACAACAAAGAAAGAGAACCTCTATATTAGATGGTTTCAGTTGTCTGGTAACGAATCCACCTCTATCTCTCTCTCTGTCTCTCTCTCTCTCTCTCTCTCTCTCTCTCTCTCTCTCTCTTGCACACACACACACACACACACACACACACACACACACGCACGTACACACACACACGAGCGCGCGCGTGCGAATGAACTGAAAGGAACGAAAATTTTAAATACAAATGAAAGAGACTGGGTCTTCTCATGAGAGATGCGTTGTAAATTAAGCATTACATTTCTCTTTCGCTCAAAGGACACGGAGCGAGTAGAAAGACAAAAATGGAAGAAGTAATTTTCCCTCCACATTTGCGTCATATACGTGGAGCGAGCGCTGTACAGCCAGCCGCAAAAGTATCGCCCCTGCAGACGCAGTGGGCCATTGTCTCATTTCCACGGATGTTGCGAATGCATACCTGATTCCACTGCCTGCTCCTCTGTGACTAAATATTTTCGTACACCTTCGCGTAAATGACACGTCTATCATTGCGGTGCTCTATTACAACGAAGTAAAAAGATGATGTACAAGGATAGTTACCCAGCGGCGAGATCGACTTTTTGAATTCGTCTAGACGATGTTGTAGGCCTGAAGTCCCAGATATCACACCTTGCAGTAATTCATCCTGGTGGGCCGTCGTATGCGATATGATGATTTTAAAAAAGTCGATCCCACCGCTAGGGACCTCTGCTTGTTAGAATGCTGCAACACGTTTTGAAGACTCCGTCTTGGACAGAAAACAATGTCTTGCTATGCTCTCCGTACAGGCTTCACTGCTGTGGGTTTCCCTTTATTCTGCTGTAAAGAACGAGTAAATATTGCATTATAACACACGCAGATTGGTGCTGAGGCCTTCATATTCATAATAATAAAGTGGACATTAGTCCAGACACGAGAAGTTTCTTTTTGAACCTAAATTTTCGTTCCACGCTAAGTACAACATTACAAAGTAACGTTTACTCGAACAAGTAGAATTCTGTTAAAATTTGAACTATATTGCAGAAGACACATAGAAACACTGACGTTTAAGAGCCAGTGGTACTATTAAGGTGTATTATTATTTTTGTTGAATATGAAGCCACAATACCAACTCGTACGTATTTATATCCCATACTTACTCCCGTTTTACAACAAAATAAAGAGAAACCTACATATGACGCTCAGAGAGAAAGATCAGAGTTTAATCAAACTAATTATACAATGTAAACTTCCACGGCTGCTACGGACATCACTTAAAACTTCTGGGCTAATAAGCTGAGGTTGAAGTATAAAACTTTCTCCTAACGTTTCCTCTCCGGGTGTGGGAGACAGCTTCAGAAGTAAAGTGGCGAACTGCAACCAGAACTCGAGGGAGCGCCGAATGTATGGGTAGTGTAGACGGTGCCACAGTCCATCACATGACGTCGATTACGAGACTATCTCTGGTAATGCCCACATTCTCGATTGAAACTAATCGTTCGTCGTCCTTACGTTGCAATATTGACATCCAGATTTCATCTAACTTAACACCTTCAGAAGATAGAAATGTCTGGTTCTGCCCCAGGGCTGAGGCTATCCTGCCATTTCCAACTATTAATGCCGATTCGCCGCCAACCCTCCCCCCACCCCCCTCATCACCAGTGTAATTTATCAAAAACAGAAGTATTATATGTTTTAACCAATTATAAAAGATGTATAAATCTCGCACATGAAAACAATTTTGTCTTGTGAATAAAGGGGATAACAATTTTTCTAAATAAATTTTCGTTTCTCCATTCAAAAAAGTATATATATGTAGAAGAATCTAATATTTTATTATAAATGGAGGATGAACAAATTATTAATCATAATAATGTTTAACCATCTCATATATACAGAATGAGATTTTAACTCTGCAGTGGAGTGTACGCTGATATGAAACTTTCTGGCAAGCTAAAACTGTGTGCCAGACCAAGACTCGAACTTGGGACCTTTGCCTTTCACGAGCCAACACTCTACCATCTGATCTACCCAAGCATGACTCTCGACCTGTCCTCACAGCTTCAATGCTGCCAGGATGTTTCATCTCATATATGAGATGCCCACTTGCCCACAAAGGCAAGGGTCCCCAGTTTGAGTCTCAGTCTGGCACAGTTTTAATCTGACAGGAAGTTTCATCTTACATATGAAAAAAATATATAAAAATTTAGAATTTAAAAACTTATGTGATTTATATTTAATGACTGAGATGTGGAATTTCTGTTGCTGATTATATTAAGAGGAAAAAAATCCTCTGAAGATCAATAAGATGGCATGATATTTGTTTTTCCTATAAATTATCAAGGGGATTTATTTGAGATTTCAAAGATGAAGTAAACTGGTCTTTGACTTCTTATCAGCAAAAATTGTCAAAAGACTAAAAATAAATAGATAAGTGTCATATTTCTGAATACCAAAAATTATCCGAAAATTTTGTTGGCGAATCTAAAACTGGACTGATGTCATATTTCTGAATGCCAATTTCATTAGAGAATTTAAAGATAAAGGAAATTGGTCTTATATTTCAATGATGCAAAAAATGCCATAGTATTTTACTAGAGAATTTAAAGATAATGTAGATTGGTATGAAATATCTAAAAAAGAATATTTATCTCATAATTTTAAAAAAGAATTTAAAAATAGAATTGACATAGATTATGTACTGTCATTATCCCAGAAAGTTATGATGTTTATGTTTGTGAATATGATTATGATTGAAAGATATAAAAATTAAAAACTTATTTTTTTAAATTTACAGTTAATGTCATCGCTGAGTATCAGATGTTAAATTTTTCTTGCAATACATTACTATATAAACAATAGAATCACTAGCAATTTTATCACTGAATGTGGCACATAATTTCATAATAGTTTTTTGTGTAACTAACATATTCATTCTCCTAGACATGTTTATAACAAAATAGGATAATTTTCTATAAAATCTAATGGATTTACATTAACATCGTCATTTAGTTGTGGGCCTGCTTAAAATCACGAAAATCATCATAGGTGTTCAGATAATTGTTTGGAGGATCTAGATTCCCCATTTCTTGGAGAAAAACTTCATTTCTACCATTTTATATAGATATTCCATAATTTAACATGATCAAACAAAGAAGAATCATTCAACTGATTATTTTTTCTATTCATCTGGAAAACAACAAAAAATTAGGCATATGAAATTCTACAGAATTATAGTAGTTAATGATATTCATTCAAAATTTCTTTTTCCACTTAATCTGGCAATTGCAATCGTTTATGATTCAAAGAAAGATATAGGAATTTTTGGATTTTTTAGTCTTTCTTACTGCAGCTCGAGTGAATACTCTGGTTCATATCTAACCAAAGGAACATGAATTTCCATTGATCCCACAACAATTTTACCTTCCTTAGGAAGCTTAACTTCTATTTCAACTCCAGCTTCATTATGGTCAGACCATCGAGGAATGGCATTATTTGCACTAGGACTCCAGGTAAAAATTTACAGTTAAATCTCCTTTGCACGAGAAATCCAGGTAAAAATTACATTTAAATCTCCTTCCCAAATAACTTCCTTGTAGTCTTTAAACAACTCACCAAGCAACACTTGTGGAAAAAAACTTCATTTGTCTTCCTTTTTTCCTCGCCATTGCTGAAGAAATGACGTCCTATGGTTAACTGAGACAGGTACGAAAATCACATCATTATGCTTTCAGATAGTGCAAAAATAACATCGCTATGATTTCAACTGCCCAGTTTCAACTACTTCTTGAAACTATTTGTCAAACAATTTGTAGTTACAAGTCGAGGAAGATAAAATGCTAGAATCTTAGACCTATTTTACAAGAATAAAATGCGTTACCAAGATACAAGGGAAAAATTACGTAGCTTACTAGATGAATAATACCAAGTAAAATGTTTGGATGTAATTTTACTTAAAAATGGTTATACAAAAATTACTGTTTATGATAAAGAAGAGGACACATTTGTAGAATTAAAAGATTTAAATAAATGTAGTAGAGAGAAGCATATAAAAAAATTCTTAATGCAATTAACAAATGGTATTTGGAAGAAAATAATTCGAATTCTAGCGAGGAAAGCGAAACAAAATAACGATAAATATTATACAAACGAATTTGGAGAAGCTGTAAAAGATCAGAAAGATGGCCGAATTTACGAAAGGCGGATTTAACTTTTATCTCTTGTCAGTTTGCAATTCTATAAGATTATTTATGAAAATAGTAAGGGCGTCTGCCAGACATGTTTAACGTTTAACGTTTATGTTTAACGTTTGTATTTAACGTTTAATGTTCAAAATTATTTTTCGAAATAAAAAAAAGTATGCACCGCTTTTCTGTACACCTTACAGCCTAAGTCCTGTCCCTTCGTTTGATAACAGATACATCCAAGAAATTCAGTTGGCCATTATTCTCCGTCTCCATAGTAAATTGTATTTAAGGAATGATGGTGAGATTTGCCAGGGAGGCGTCCAGTTCCTCTGGCACCGTGGTAGATAGCGTGCACAAAATTTGTGAACCAACTTATTTAAAAGATGAGCATGAACATCTATGGTGGACATTCAAGAAGAATGGTTAATATAAAAGGAGAGAGATCGAGCACTCCGCTCTAGGGAGAGAATCAAGATAGATAAAGAGCGACAGCCGCCTAAAGGGAAAGTTTTCCTTCCGCTCATCAGCATGATCACAGATCGCATTGTGAAAGTGTTTAGCAACTATGGTGCGAAAACTAACTTCAGAACTACCAGGAAAATTAAAGAACGTTTAAGATCGACGAAAGATGTATATCCTATGACTACACAGGTGCATACAAAATTTCTTGTAGTTGTGGACTGGTTTATACTGGCACCACAGAGAGTAGTGTTAACAACCGTCTGGCGGAACACAAGAGGAATTGCCCCCTGGAACACACGGATAAATCGGCCATAGCGGAACACCTTTACCAAGAGGATGGCTGTGAAATAATGCGCGTATCTAAAGAGAGGCTATTGAGATTTATAAGCACGGTAATAATTGTAACAGGAAAGACGCAGCTGTTAAATACGAGAAAATTTGGATGTCAGCACTGCAACGTAAGAATGATGATAGATTCCTTCAGTCGAGAATGTGGGCATTACCAGCGATAATCTCGCAGCCGACGTCACGTGATGGACTGTGGTGCCCTCTACACTGCCCATATATTCGGAGCTCTCTCGAATTCTGGTAGCAGTTTGCTATTTTACCTCTGAATACGTCTCCCGCAGTCGGAGAGGAAACGTTAGAAGGAAGTTTTATACATCGACCACGGCTTATAAGCCCGGAAGTTCTAAGTAAGATCATAATTTGACTTTCGGCCAACAGAGAGGTGATTAGTGGCAGAGCAGAAGATCGAATGTGATGAGAATAGGAAAGTAAATTTACTTAAATGATTTAGAGGACGGTCTGAAGCGAGGGGGGGGGGGGGGGGAGGATATGAATAGCCATTCGTATTGCGCCATCTCTGTCGGTGATAATACGAGATAGTGCAACAGCATAGCTAAAATGGGACAAGCAAGATATAGCATTTTGCTCAAAATTGTTTATTGTTGAACAGAACACATATGCAACTGCGAGCTTAATCCAAAAAGTATCAGGACTAGGTGTATGATGCACAATGGTTTTGTTTGGAAACCTACGGGATTTTACTACCAAAAAATTATTTACTTAAATGTGTGAAGCACAGCTGCGTGGACGACGGAAGATTCAGGAGTTTCAGGAAATTTCGAAGCCAGAATTCGTGAAACACTGCCTAAAACAGATATGTAGCCGTCAATGTCCTAACGGAATCCTTTAGTGTTCAGTCAATAACAGCACAAAATATTTGCATTGAAATAGCCAGCAACAGCTTGTTCACTAATTAAATTTCCAGCAATTTGTGATACATCATTACAGCTCCCGCTCGCTAGTGAATGAATGAGGGACTTCTACTTATTAGCGTGAAGCACGGTCTTTCGCTCTAGTATAATGTTGCTTAGCATCTATGAGACTCTGAAAGCCTTGAACAATCACACTCATCGCAATAGATAGCCACAGCTCACGGAGATGTAGTAATTACAACTGCTGGTTATTAAAACAGAAACATCAAGAACAATACAGCAAGCAAAGACGTTTTAATTATTGTGTGTATACAGTACTATATGAAGAATAACGATTCAATTTGTACGTGATTTTGTACACAGAGCTGGCACCTCCGACAATAACAATGGCTCTAACATGGCAAGGCGACTGGTCCAATTGATGACAGATGTGGGTACGTTATTGCTTGCTGCTTGACCCTTATGCTATCGTCCATGATGTAACAAAAACAATCAGTCTAGTCCGCAAATGCTGTTTATCTATATAGTATGGCGACCAGTTTCAGTCGTAGGTAGACCATCTTCAGACCAGTAGCGTCTTCATTGATAATGCGTGGATTCGATGCGTGGAGCCATTGTAAGTACAAGAAGCACCTATCACAACATTCTCCTCAGTAGTCCTCGCTCGGTACACAACAATGAAAATATTAATACATATATGACTCATTGCGTTAATGTGCTAAAGTAGTTTCATAAACAAAATTTGTACATTAGGTCTAAGACGTCTTCGTATACTTCACTAGTTATTCTCCAACATTTTGACAAAGTGCCCCAACCTGTATGACTAATTACACAAAGAAAGCTCTGAGACACTTGGATAAGTACGGCAGAAGTAAACCATATCTTGGTCCAAACATACAGTGTAAATAACGGCCAATCCTCACTTATTATTTTTTACAATATGATTTCATTTGCTAACAGTTACCCGGAGTTCTGAGGATGACTTACATCGATTATGTGGCTGCCGCCTGTCTGGATACCGTTCCTGATATAAACGTATTGCGGGTAGCATACAACGAATCAGTAGGAGTAGCTGTAAGTATTTATGTGTTTTGTCAGTAATTAGTGTTTATGAAACTGTAAAATAATGGTATAACAGTAGGTAAGAAAAAATTATGTCAAAGCATTGTAGTAAACATGCTAGAAGTGTCAGGGAAATTCTTACTGTACAAGACCCAAAGAATATCTTTTAATATAACAGTAACATCGTTGGCGAGAGCGTGAGCAGTCGTAGTAGTGGAAGCAAACTAGAAATCTGCAAATCATATGTGTGTTGGCGCGCTAATGCTAAATTGGCATTGTTCTGGAGTTGGATTTGAAATATGGCAAGGCAAAATATGTAAGTGGGCAAGCACGTGTGTAAGCACAGAACATGGTTATAAGAATATTTGCTAATTAAGGAAGATTACCGTGTGACCCAAAGTTATTCAAGCTGCTCGGTAACCAAGAAGAGCCTGTTGCCAACAGTAGATATCATAAAAAGTATTACGTCGCACCACAAGCAACTCGTCGCAAAGTAAGGTCAGGCCAGTTATATTGAAGTTGTGTACAAGGACTGCCAGCGTAGTAGTAATTTTTTTGAATATTATAGTGTTCTTTAGTCAAACCATAAACTTAGTGACTGAAGCAAACTGAGCCAAGTCATTAACTACCAGCAGCATCGCATACTTTTACCAGAACGTCCGAGAAAGTCACAGTGAAAGAAATAAGTGAAAGAAGACAAATCCAATTTATTTTACAGTTAATTTTCATTGAAATAATTATTCGCATCAGAGGCAGTAGTAATTACAGTTCTTCATACAGTGTTGCACAACTATTGCAGATCAACAGCAAAATTAAATGTTACAGTGTATCCCAAGTTAGTATTTTGTTCATGTTACATGTGTCTTTAACATCTAAGCCCACGTTAGTGGATTTTCTTCAGTTGGTGTATTATTATTCACTCCCAGTTAATACGTGATTTCAAAGCCACATCAGTCATTAATCAAACACACAATAATCGTGCTGGTATTGTAAAACTGCGTTAGGAACATTAATGTAATCATCTATGGTATCAACTGAAACTACCAGCCAAGAGGACAGGTTTATATAGTCTAACGTTCTTTAGTTTGAGTCCGCAGCTCGTGTTCTTGCGGTAGCATTCTCACTTCCCGCGCACGGGGTCCCGCGTTCGATTCCCGTCGGGGTCAGGGATTTTCTCTGCCTCGAAATGACTGGGTGTTATGTGTCTTTCATCGTTGTTTTATCATCACTGACTCGCTAGTCGCCGAAGTGGCGTCACTTAAAAAGGACTTGCAATATGGCGGCCGAACTCCCCTGCATGGGGCCTCCCGACCAACAATGAAATACGAGCATTTCATTTCATTTCATTGTCACAGATTTCTAACATAGTTAAAATTACTTTGGAAAATTATTATTTCATCGTGTTTTGGTTGTATGAGTGTTTTGGAGAGACTAAAAGAGCGAGTGGAGGACATACGTAAAGTGAGAATGTGATATTTTATTAAAACTATGTAAATGTATGCTTGAGATAGTTGTTGTGTAAGAGGGGAATTTGTGACATATGTCCGAGTGAGCTTGTTTTTGTAAAAGGCAGTCAGAAGGGGCATTGAGTATTAAATTTATTGGTAATTTATTTTGTGGAAAGGAATTGTATTATGTTTTCATTCAATTTCATTTAGTTTGGAAATTACGAGATTTCTGGTCTAAATTATTTGCGGTAATCTTATTAGCTGACATTAGAAATATCGCGAGTATAAATGAGCTTGAGATGATCTGATTGGCTGCTTAATATACTAGCCTACAGGAATTAATCTTTTCCCGCGCGTTTGAGAAGGTCTTTGTACCTTAAGGCCGTGTCCTGCATGAGCGACAGAAGCGAGCGACAGCGAGCGACTTCTGGATATGCGACACTCCAGCGACAAGCAGCAGCATCGGGCGAAAACCTTGGGTGAGCTACGTGCGAGCGACCATGTTGCGCTACTAGATGGCTGCTTAGAGCCAACCAGCTGTTTCTATAAAACGGCATGCTTAACCTGTAGAATACTATAGCTGGAGAGTAGGGCTACAGAATTATGTTTACTTAAGAAAATAAAGTGAAAAGGAATGCTGTGCATCAAATTTACAAAGGGAGGAATCTCCATGGAGAATTGTGTAAGTATCATCAACTACGAAGAACACCAGACAAGTTCTTCAAATACAAGTGAATGAGCCGAGGAGCATTCAACTATCTCATGAATAAATTAAATATGAATTTTTTGTTACGTGATCAAGAAGTTTTAACAGCCAATAAATGCAGATGAATGATTATTACACGACTAACTATGCTAAATACCAGCATAAATACACAGATTGATACAAATGAGCAATAGCTATCTGTGGTGTAGAGGTAGCATATCCGGTTTCTAATTTTGTGTGCAGAAAACGCCCTGGGTTCGATTTCCGGCTGTTCATATATTTTTGCTGACTCAGTCAGCAAAAATATTTTTTGTATACTGTTTACACTGCATCCCTAAATGTATTTTAAGGTCTTGCCAAAGAACTTGATCCTCACACCTATCCCAGTATATCACACAAACATTTAATTCCTAATAGATTACAATGAATCATGAAATTTTACAGATATTTGATGTTGCGAACATAATTCACCAGCAGTCAGTGTTAAGACCAAGCGTTTCAATTACTCTAAATAATCTGTAAAAGTAAAGCATACAAAATTTTTGAAAAAAAATCAATCGTTTTATGTAATAAATATGTACTATGTTTTATGAAATAAAAAATATTAGGGAAACCTTTGATGCACCTCACTTTCTGTTCATGATTTCGAGCATCTTTCAAAGGCATGTAGAACGTTTCTCTGATCTACTTATACACAAATCATTTCATAAAATATTTGACTGATTTCTTCCCTTTTTGAATTTCATGTTTTATTCAGAAAGCATGATCTTACTGACTCCTCGTTTGCCTTCCTAACGTACTTGATTCGAAGGAGGCCTTTTTGACATTTAAATACCACACCAATGTATCTTTTTATGTGCAAAATAGCTAGGTCTTGAACAGATGAAAATTTTGACACCTCATGTACAGCAGGTTTTCGTGAAATATTTCTATTTTTCCTCAGCTTATTAATTAAATTTTCGTTCATTACCCTGATTACTTTCAAGCAGTTAAATATTTTCATGCCAAACTAGAACTCATGCTGGTCACTTTGATACCCCGTTTACCTGTTTCTCTCCCTTTGTTTCGCTATGAAAATTTGGACAAAGCCTCATGGTGCAAGGTATAGGGAGTCTTGTTTCTCTATGCTCACGCGTTTACAAAAACGTATCAAGTGTAAATCATATGATAAATACTCCTTTCTACGTGCTGTCATTTCCAAAATTCGTCGTTTCGATACCTTGAACCTTTTATGAGATACGACGATTTTTACGACCACTTGCTTCCCGAAGCGCAGGAAAGGTTCGGACGCTCCGCGAGCGACCCGTCCGCGGATATAACAACCAATATCTCAAGAATGAAAAGAGATATCTTTCAGGTTTCAACTTTAAATACAATTTAGATATATTGGTTGCATTTCAGACGCAGTAATGTATGGCCTTAAATGAACTATATGGAAAGTCTACACACTGTGGTTTTACCTCAGCAAATTCTTACAAATTTCGTGCAACCAAGAACTCAATTTCGTGCAGCACAGTAACTATGACGAATAACGAAAATAAACTTAGACCTTTATCATTTAAGGATATCAAGCTATTGGCTGACGAAGAATCAATTTTTTTCATCGAATAGTTTTCTTAAAATCGGGTGTTAAGTAAATCATAGCTGCCGTCGCGTCCGCTCCACTGCTTGGCTGTTGCTCTGTATCGCGCGTGCTGCAGCGACAAAATTCAAACACTTTTGAATTCAAACGTCGCCAGTTGCAGCGGGAGACAGGCAGTGTCACAGATGTCGCTCATGTAGGACACTTCCGTAACTACACATGTGGTTGTGCTTTGTCGCCTGAAGCTGTCGCGTGCTGTCGCGCGTTTCTGTCGCTCATGTAGGACAGGGCCTTAGATGTATGAGTTGATGTATAGTCGCTCAGGAGCTGTGTTCTGGTACGCGGTGTGGCCATGGCCTCCCGTCAGGTAGACCGTTCGCCTGGTGCAAGTCTTTCAAGCTGATACCACTTTGGCGACTTGCGTGTCGATGGGGAAGAAATGATGATGATAAGGACAACACAACGCCCAGTCCCTGAGCGGAGAAAATCTTCGAACCAGTCGGGAATCGAACCTGGGCCGTTAGGTATGACATTCCATCTCGCTGAGCACTCAGCTACCAGGGGCAGACGCCGTGTTCTGGTAAACACATACGTTAAATCGTGCTGATCAAATTTGTGCGAAAATGAAGAAATCCGCGCATTTCGTTTGATTGATTCTCGTGTAGTTGATAAAAAGCGACTACAGTGTCGAGTACTTCGAGACAGTTTGAGCTTTGTGAGTGATTTATTTCAGGAGATTTCGCTTGTGAACACTTCAAGTCGCAAGTAAACACCGAGTAGCGTGTTTCGCGCAGGTTACGAGACATTATGGAGAGCACTTCTGTACAAGAAGGCTACTGAACGACTGACTGTGTTAACTCGCAAGTAGTCGTGTTCAGGATATTTAAAATATCGGCTCGGACGAAATATCTTCCTGCTGCTTTTGGGTGTGAAATTGTTACAAACGCAGTCAGTAACATAGTTTCAGGATATTAAATAAGAACTTGATAGCCATTTTCTGTGTTTTAAAAGGAATAAACCAGCTTACAGGAAATTTTAGACATTTTGCAAACGAGTCAGGCAATAATCCCGAACACCCGATAGTTTAACTAACTTTCAAATGCTGCCAATCGACTGGAGTTATGTAGCCTTTGCACGATAGGTATTTAGCTGACTTTTCGTCAACGTTGCTTTTGTCGGCAAAGCAAAGCAGGACAGATTCTTTAATGGATAATGTGTGAGAGCAACTCGTCCCACTGCACCCTCTTTCTACCACCCATGCCCTCTCTCTCTCTCTCCAACTCTCCTCCTGCTCTCACTATCCACCCCCCACCATCCCTGTCCATCACCTCCACCCCTCCCACTCTGTTCATCTCTTCCTCCCCCTCTCCCTGTTCATCTCCTCCCTTTTCCTTTCTGTGCCCATCTAGTTCTCTCCTCTCTGTCTTTCTCCTCCTCTTCCCTTTCTCTGTCCATTTCCTCATCCCCCTTTGTCCATCTCCTCTTCCCTCATCTCTCTGCGTCTCTCTTCCTCTCCCTGTCTCTGTATGTCTGCTACTCCTCCTCCTCCTGTCTGTGCTTATCTCCTCCTTGCTGCTCGCTGCCTGTCCATTTCCACTTCCTCCATTCTCTCTCCACGTAGGGTTACTACAACCATATATTGGGGTGATTGTGAACTCACCCCAATAGATGTCTGATAGTACCCCTACAATATTTCTTTCCACATTGTAACTAAAATGTGTACCAAATTTGAGTGACATCGTTCCAGTGGTTTAGGATGAGCTTGTTACCCATGGCTTTGCCCGCATATGCATATGTCAGATATATGTCACACATATTTAACACATTTCACGCGTATTTGTACACATACTTCACCTGTGTGTCTCCCGAATTTCGCCCTCTATGTGCTGTACAATGATATAATTTTGCAGGTAGATCCAGTGGTATACGTGGCTAATGTCTGCGAAAAATGTTGCAAATAATACTAGTAGCAACGAAGTAACAAATCTGAAAGTCTTGCATGATGCGGTAGTTTTTCACTTATTCAGTGTTTCTGACGTCGTACCTCCTGAACTAAGTCATATAATGATATAATGGTCCTGGTTCATTCAGTGGTATACGCGAGTACCGTCTGCAAAATGTTTCGCGAATTCAGTAAGTAGTAAAGAAGTAATGAGCTAAAACGCCACGTTTAGTGTAGCAGTTTTACTGCATGAAAAGCGAAAATGTAGTAAGCACCAATCTTTTTTCGTTTCATCATTTTGTTGGGATCGTCTGTTTCATATTTTGATCGTTGTTTTGCTTAACAAAATCTCGTGCGATAACGAACACGATATACAGGGTGCGGCGCTTAAATCCGGACAAATTAAACTTTTTTTAAAAAAAAGCAAATTATTAAAACAAAATACAAATGAAAATGAAAATCCTTTTATGTATAAGTAGTGGCGTCTTTCATGAGTAACATCACTTGTTGTAACCCCCTGCAGCCACAGTGATCGCCTCGAGTCTTGTCCTGAAGCGATTGCACGCACTCTTTAAAACATCACTGTCCATATTCACGGATGATGCTTCGTTAGCGGTGCGTAGAAATGCGACATTAGGGTCCCCCATCTTATTGGTAAGTCTTTAGACAACGCTCCAAACATAGTAGTCGACGGGGTTCAAATACTTGCTATTCTGGGGCCACTCCTTTGACCAGAACATGTCAACGTTACCCGGGAGCCAGTTTCGGACTACATGGCTCGTATGAGATCCTCCTCTGCCATCCGACACATTGTTCGCTCGCTGGCATTCAATACTGACGCCAATTTCCTCAGCGATTGCCTCGGGTCCTCCAAAATCAGAGCCTGAGCCATTTCGATGAATGCTGCAGTTCGTGACTGGTGTTTCCTCGAATGAGGTTAGTGTAGGACAAAACTGATGTGGCCCCACTCTCCATTGTTGTCAAATTTATTCAAGATGGCGGATCCAAGATGGTGGCGATAGATATGGTAATGTCGCAATTACGTCATGTCAGGAAGTTCAAATTTTGGCGGGAAAATAGGTCAATTGGGCTACCTCCACTAACCTAACCTTCTAGCCTCCCCTCCCCCCTCCCCCACAGAAAATGGCGGGAAGTTCAAATTTTGGCAGGGAAAACAAGTCACCTGGGCTGCCTCCACTAACCTAAGTCGTCCGACCGCCACCTCTTCCTTGCAATTGGCGGGAAAAGGACTCAGTCTGTGTTGGGCTGCTGGATAGGATAGACGTAAGTCTTTATTTTGCATGCAGTGTTCATTTAAACAGTTTGAGACAGTAGCTCCATCCTTGTGTTCACCATGAGGTCCGGAGTCCAACTGACCTAGTACACAGTACTGCCACCAGAGGGCACTGTCATCCCTTCTGTGATGTAATCCAAGATGGCGATCTGGGGGAAAGTGGTGGGAAAAGGATCATCCTGTTCTGGGCTGCTGGAGAGAGGAATGACTGTACTTTATTTATTTTGGAACAATTTATTTAGCAAATGATTTCATGTAGTTCATTTATTACACTGATACAAAACACTCGCTCTGACATGCCTGAGGTCACACTACATAGCCTACGCACCTGAAAACTACTCGTAAATCATCGAAATAATTCAGTACACTGATCTGCAAACACGAAACCAAATCGTAAATTGTCGAAATAATTCATGTAAAACGCTCTGCAGACTCGCTCACTAATTGTAAACTGTCGAAATAATGCAGTACACAGCCTACAGACCTGGAAACTACTCGTAAATCACCGAAATAATGCAGTACACATATGTACAGGCACGCAAACAATTCGTAAATTGTCAAACAACAATGCATGTAAAAGGCCCTGCAAATACACTCACAATGCTTAAACAGCCATAAACAATGGAGTGTACAAACACATGTGGTGTTACAGAAGAATGCTGAATATTAGATGGGTAGATCACTTAACTAATGAGGAGGTACTGAATAGAATTGGGGAGAAGAGAAATTTCTGGCACAACTTGGCTAGAAGAAGGGATTGGTTGGTAGGACATGTTCTGAGGCATCAAGGGATCACCAATTTAGTACTAGAGGGCAGCGTGGAGGGTAAAAGTTGTAGAGTGACACCAAGAGATGAATGCACTAAGCAGATACAGAAGGATGTGGGTTGCAGTAGATACTGGGAGATGAAAAAGCTTGCACAGGACAGAGTAGCATGGAGAGCTGCATCAAACCAGTCTCTGGACTGAAGACCACAACAACAACATATTTATTAACTAAATGGTCAGATGGCTTTGGCTTTTTTTTTCTATCTGAACGCAACACCAAATCATTTGAAGAACTTGTGTCATATCAGTAAATACCATTTTAGGTTGCTAGTGACTGAAGGACAGTAAACTTTGAAACGTGTGTCTGTTTTATGCAAGCTGTAAATAAATATTTGTCATTATTACAGTTCCAACCCTCGTACCTCCAAAAGGTACATTCAGGGACATGGTTCCTTTTCTACATACATCAAAAAAAGTTTTGCATGACCCCAGTTCCCAGAACTCCTGAAGATAGTTGACTACGGATATTGTATCATAGACACAGTCCCTTTGACTGTTCAGAGATGTCACTAAACCCGCCCAAAGATGTAAACATCCATGCATGAGCAGCGCCTATTAGATGGAGGGGGTCCGACAGTCGATCAGCACCAATCATTCCATCAGGAAGGAGGTACACGGCTCATGTTGTCTGTAGCCTAGATGATCAACACCCTGTTCGATCGCGTCCGCATTGTTACCATTTGTCAAAAGGGCTCTCAACAAGGGAAATGTCCAGGCGTCTCTGAGTGAACCAAAGCGATGTTGTTTGGACAAGGGGAGATACAGAGAGACAGGAGCTCCCGATGACATGCCTTGCACAGGCGCCCAATGGCTACTACTGCAGTGGATGACCGCTACCCACGGATTATGGCTCGGAGGAACCCTGACAGCAACGGCACGATGTTGAATGATGCTTGTCGTGCAGCCACAGGACGTCGTGTTACGACTTACACTGTGCGCAATAGGCTCCATGATGCGCAACTTCACTCCCGACGTCCATCACGAGGTCAATCTGTGCAGCCACGTCACCATGCAGCGCAGTAGAGATGGGCCAACGACATGCCAAATGAACCGCTCAGTATTGGCATCATGTTTTCTTCACTGTTGAGTGTCGCATATGCCTTCATCCAGACGATAGTCGGAGACGTGTTTGGAGGCAACCCGGTCAGGCTGAACGCCTTAGACACACTGGCCAGCGAGTGTAGCAAGGAGGAGGTTCCCTGATGTTTTGGGGTGGCATTACGTGGGGCCAACGTATGCTGCTGGTGGTCATGGAAGGTGCCGTAACGGCTGTACGATACGTGAATGCCATCCTCCGACTGTCAGTGCAACCACAACGGCAGCATACTGGCGAGTCATTCGTCTTCACTGACGACAATTCGCGCTCCCATCGTGCACATCTTGTGAATGACTTCCTTCAGGATAACGACATCGCTCGTTTAGAGTGGCCAGCATGTTCTCCAGACATGAACTCTATCGAACATGCCTGGGATGGATTGAAAAGTGCTGTTCATGGATGATGTGACCCACCAACCACTCTGACGGATCTACGCCGTATCGCTGTTGAGGAGTGGGACAATCTGGACCAACAGGGCCTTGATGAACCACAATGAATACAGGCGTGCATCAGTGACTTGCTATTGGGTATTAGAGGTACCGGTGTGTACAGCAGTCTGGACCACCACCTCTGAAGGTATCACAGTATCCTGTTACAACATGCAATGTGTCGATTTCATGAGCATTAAGAAGGTCGGAAGTGATGTTTATGTTGATCTCCATTCCGGTTTTCTGTACAGGTTCCGGAATTCTCGGAACCGAGGTGATGCAAAACTCTTTTTGATGTGTGTATATCTACATCTACATCAGTACTATGCAAGCTACTTGACAGTATGTGGCAGAGGGTAGTTTTGATACCACTAAATGATGCACCTTCTCTGTTCCACTCGCGAAGTGGAGCTTGGGAAGATAATTGTCGGTAAGTCTCCGCATTGGCTCTAACCTATTCGAATTTTTTCGTCATGATCATTTCACGAGATTTATGTCGGAGGAAGTTATATGTGGTCAGACTCTTCCCGGAAAGAACTCACTCGAAGTTTCAATAGTAAATCTATGACGCACAACACCTCTCTTGTAACGTCTGCCAATGGAGTTGTTGAGCATATCCGCAACGCTCTATCTCCGACTAAACGATACCGCTCTTCTCTCTCTCTCTCTCTCTCTCTCTCTCTCTCTCTTTCTCTCTCTCTCTCCCTCTCTCTCTTCTATCAATCCTACACGGCAAGGATCCCAGACTGACGAACAATACTCAAGAATCGGTTGAACAAGCGCCTTGTAAGCCAGTTCTTTCGTAGATGAGTTACATTCGCTTAAGATTCTTCGTATGAATCTAAGTGTGGTATGTGCTTTTCCTACTATTCGATGTATGTGGCCATTACACTCTGCTCTGGACAGTTACGCCCACATATTTGACGCCAGAAATAGTTTCCAGCAGTTTGTCGTCAATAGTAAAGTTGTACAGTAGGGGATTTTTTGGTATGTAAGCGGAGTATGTTACAATTTGCTCACGTTCAGGGTCAACTGCCAGAGCCTGCACCATTCATTAGCCGTCTGCAGGTCATTCTGCAAATCGATACTGTCTTTTGGCAATGCTATTTTCTTATAGATAATCTCATCAGCTGCGAACAGTGTTAAAGAGGTTCCGACGCTTTCTACTAGACCATTTATATACAATGTAAACAGTAATGGGCCTATCACACTTCCTTGCGGTACTCCGGAAGTTATCTTTTCATCTCTCGATTCTGTTCCGTTAAGAGCGACGTGCTGATATCTGTCAGAATCTAGTCGCAAATATGGTCCGATAGTGTGCAAGCTTGTATTTTTTTCAGCAAATGGCAGTGCCGAACGGTGGAAAATGCCTTTCTGAAGTCAAGGAACACTGCACCAATCTGATCACCGTTATCTACAGTGGTATTTATCCCATGGAGGAACAGAGGGCGCTGAGTTTCGGAAGATCTCAGTTTGCGGAATCCATGGCAGTTTTTATAGAGAAGATTTTCGTTCTCCAAAAACGTCATAATTCTTCAGCATGAAGCATGTTCGACAGTTCTACAAAAGACTGAGGTCAACAATCTAGGCCTATAATTACGTGCATCTGTCCTGTGAACATTCTTGAAACGGGAATGACCTACGCCTTTTCCCAGTCGCTAGGCACCCTTCGTTGCTATAGCGATCTACAATTAGCTGCTGCTAAAAGGGAAGAAAGTTCTTTCGCATAATCTTTGTGGGATCATACAGTTATCTCAAGTGGCCCTGATGCCTTTCCACTACTAAAACACTGTACTTTCCAAAGTTTTCAAAACCACTTGTAAGAGGGGCGGTCAATAAATAATGCAACACTCTTTCTTCGGCGAATCTCCGTTGAAGACATGAGGAATTTGCTGTGGGACATTGGGAATATTACCGCTTCAGCCCACACAGTTTCATGAAGTTTCGATAAATGGCGGCACTACAAGTAGCTTTCAAAATGGCGTCTGCAACAGACGTGCGTTCCAATCAGAGAGATGTCATTGAGTTTCTTTTGTCGGAAAACCAGAGCATCGCATATATTCATAGGCCCTTGCAGAATGTCTACGGAGACCTGACAGTGAACAAAAGCACGGTGAGTCGTCGAGCGAGGCGTCTGTCATCATCGAAATAAGGTCGCGCAAACCAGTCAGATCTCCCGATTGCCCGCCAGCCGCGCACAGTTGTGACTCCAGCAATGTTGGAGCGTGTGGAGACTCTCAATTGATAATCGACGGATCATACTTAAACACCTCGCTGCACAAGTGGACGTCTCTGTTGGTACTGCTGACACACTTGTCCACCAGCTGGGGTAATCAAAGGTGTGTGCCCAGCAGGTTCCTCGCTGCCTAACAGGAGACCACAAAGAGCAACGTAGGACCATCTGTGCGGAGTTGCTTGCGCGTTACGAGATTGATCGTGACAATTTTTTGTTGGACATTGTTACAGACGATGAGGAATGGCTTCGTCACTTCGAACTGGAAACGAAACGACAATCCGCGGAGTGACGCCACATTCCGTTGGACATCATCACAGACGATGAAGCAAGGGTTTGTCACTTCGAACCAGAAACAAAACTGCAATCTGTGAAGTGACGCCACACCACTTGTCCTCCGAAGAAAAAGTTCAAAGCCGCACTCTCAGCCGGTGAAATGATGGAGACGGTCTTCTGCGACTCTGTAGGGGTTATTCTGTTTGATGTCCTGCCTCATGAGTGCAACGACCAGCTCTGAAGTGTATTGTATTCTACTACTCTCAGGAAATTAAAGAAACGACTTCAGCGTGCTCGTCACCATAAAAATGCAAACGAACTTTTCCTTTTCCATGAAAACGCAAGGTCTCACACAAGTCTGTACACCCGAGAGGAGCTCTCAAAACTTCATTGGACTGTTTCTCCACATCCACCCTATACCCCGGATCTCGCACCTTCCAACTTCCAAATGTTTCGCCCAGTGAAGGAAGCCCTCCACGGGAAGCAGTACGTGGATGGTGGAGAGGTTACTGATGGAACAAGACGTTGGCTGCGACGTCGATCAGTAGAGTCGTCTCATGCGGGTATACAGGCCCTCCCAGTAAGGTGGCGCAAGGTCGTCGCATTCAACGGAGGTTATGTTGAAATATAGCATTCTGTAGCCGAAGGAGTGGGGAATAATATGGAGTACTGGAACCCCGAATAACCTTCAATCATCAGAAAAAAGTATTGCATTAGTCTTTGAACCACCCTGCTAGAAAGTTCCCTCTAGAACAGCTAGAATCTTATAATGGGAATAGTGAAACGCCCTGTATAGCTACACTGAAGAGCCAAGGAAACTGGTACACCTGCCTAATATCGTGTAGGGCCCCCGCTAGCACGCAGACGTGCTGGAACACAATGTGGCATGGACTCTACTAATGTCTGAAGTAGTGCTGGGAGAAATTGACATCATGAATCCTGCAGGGCTGTCCATAAATCCGTGAGAGTACGAGAGGATGGAGACCTCTTCTGAACAGCACGTTGCAAGGCGTCCCAGATATGCTCAATAATGTTCATGTCTGGAGAGTTTGGCGGCCAGCGGAAGAGTTTAATCCCAGAAGAGTATTTCTGGAGCCTCTCTTTAGCAGTTCTAGACGTGTGGGGTGTCTATCCTGCTGTAATTGCCCAAGTTCGTCGGAATGCACAATGGACATGAATGAATGCTGGTGATCAGACAGGACGCTTACGTACGTGTCACCTGTCAGAGACGTGTCAGGGGTCCCATATCACTCCAACTGCACACGCCCTACACAGTTACAGAGCCTCCACCAGATTGAACAATCCCCTGCTGACATGCAGGGCCCACGAATTCATGAGGTTGTCTCTACACACGTACATGTCCATCCGCTCGACACAATTGAAATGAGACTGGTCCGACCAGGCAGTATGTTTCCAGACATCAACAGTCCAGTGTCGGTGTTGACGGGCCCAGGCGAGGCGTAATACTTTGTGTCGTGCAGTCATCAAGGGTACACGAGTGGGCCTTCGGCTGCGAAACCCCATATCGATGATGTTTCGTTGAATGGTTCGCACGCTGACACTTGTTGATGGCCCAGCATGGAAATCTGCAGCAATTTGCGGAAGGGTTGCACTTCTGTCACGTTGAACGATTCTCTTCAGTCGTCGTTGGTTCCCTTCTTGCAGGAACTTTTCCGGTCGCAGCGATGTCGGAGATACGACGTTTTACCAGATTCCTGATATTCATGGCACTCTCGTGAAATGGTCGTATGGGAAAAATCCCCATTTCATCGGTACCTCGGAGAGGGTGTGTCGCATCGCTCGTGCGCCGACTATAACACCACGTTGAAACACTTAAATCTTGATAACCTGGCACTGTAGCAGCAGTAACCGGCATGCAGAGGACGTCAGGCGCACAGGAGAGGAATGCTTTTCGTAATAAGGGTGTTTTTTGGCGGCTGTGTAAGACTATGGCAGACCAGATGGGACCCGACGACTGAGGGGGCGTGGCGCGACGTGTGGGTTAGCCTGCTGGTGCCATCCGGGCCTGGCCGGGGGTGGCAGGGAAGGCAAGGCGAGGAGCGGGAGGCATCGATCGCAGCCCATCCCGGAGTTGGCGTCGGCGTCGGCGTCGCCTTTATTGCCGGCCGAGGCGACCCAGGAATTCCGTGGCTGCGGTGGCGGCCTGTCTTATTACTGCCGGCCCGGGAAGGGGTAAGGGGTGGGCCCAACTTATCCACCCAGGACGGCGCCGCACCGCCCTCACCTGCCGGCCGAGCTAAACTGATTGCAAATTGCGCTGTCCCCTCCCTTCTCACCCCCCCCCCTCCTCTCTCTACGTGTTAACATTGGAAAAAGAGTCAACGTAGCAGAAATCGAGTAGCGAAACCAGAAGCTCTAGCTTATAACGTACCCGCTTTGTGACACATGTACCAATGTTACATCATTACTGAAAACAAGGCATCATTTCCAAATAACAATACCCAACGAAAGACTGCAGGTAATTACAGTGTGCGGCGTTTAAATCCTGACAAATTTCAATTTGAATTTCCCGCCATATCATAGTTCCGCCGGATGTCGCGATTAGCGTTTTTGATAACCGTAGGCATGTACGCTGAATAATCAAAGAAACTGATATAGGCAGGCATATTCAAATACAGAGACATGAAACAGGCAGGAGACAATGCTGCCGTAGGCAACGCCTATACAGGGTGGTCCATTGATAGTGACCGGGCCAAATATCTCACGAAATAAGCATCAAACGAAAAAACTACAAAGAACGAAACTCGTCTAGTTTGAAGGGGGAAACCAGATGGCGCTATGGTTGGCCCGCTAGATGGCGCTGCCATAGGTCAAACGGATATCAACCGCGTTTTTTTAAAAATAGGAACCCCCATTTTTATTACATATTCGTGCAGTACGTAAAGAAATATGAATGTTTTAGTTGGACCACTTTCTTCGATTTGTGATGGATGGCGCTGTAATAGTCACAAACACATAAGTACGTGGTATTACGTAACATGCCGCCAGTGTGGACGGTATTTGCTTCGTGATACATTACTCGTGTTAAAATGGATCGTTTACCAATTCCGGAAAAGGTCGATATCGTGTTGATGTATGGCTATTGTGATCAAAATGCCCAACGGGCGTGTGCTACGTATGCTGTTCGGTATCCTGGACGACATCATCCAAGTGTCCGGACCGTTCGCCGGATAGTTACGTTATTTAAGGAAACAGGAAGTGTTCAGCCACATGTGAAACGTCAACCACGCCCTGCAACAAATGATGATGCCCAAGTAGGTGTTTTAGCTGCATTCGCGGCTAATCCGCACATCAGTAGCAGACAAACTGCACGAGAATCGGGAATCTCAAAAACGTCGGTGTTGAGAATGCTACATCAACATCAATTGCACCCGTACCATATTTCTATGCACCAGGAATTGCATGGCGACGACTTTGAACGTCGTGTACAGTTCTGCCACTGGGCACAAGAGAAATTACGGGACGATGACAGATTTTTTGCACGCGTTCTATTTAGCGACAAAGCATCATTCACCAACAGCGGTAACGTAAACCAGCATAATATGCACTATTGGGCAACGGAAAATCCACTATGGCTGCGACAAGTGGAACATCAGTGATCTTGGCGGGTTATTGTATAGTGCGTCATTATGGGAGGAAGGATAATCGGCCCCCATTTTATCGATGGCAATCTAAATGGTGCAATGTATGCTGATTTCCTACGTAATGTTCTACCGATGTTACTACAAGATGTTTCACTGCATGACAGAATGGCGACGTACTTCCAACATGATGTATGTCCGGCACATAGCTCGCGTGCGGTAGAAGCGCTATTGAATAGCATATTTCATGACAGGTGGGTTGGTTGTCCAAGCACCATACGATGGCCCGCACGTTTACCGGATCTGACGTCCCCGGATTTCTTTCTGTGGGAAAAATTGAAGGATATTTGCTATCGTGATCCACCGACAACGCCTGACAACATGCGTCAGCGCATTGTCAATGCATGTGTGAACATTACGGACGGCGAACTACTCGCTGTTGAGAGGAATGTCGTTACACGTATTGCCAAATGCACTGAGGTTGACGGACATTATTTTGAGCATTTATTGCATTAATGCGGTATTTACAGGTGTATCACTCTGTAACAGCATAAGTTCTGTAAAAAAAATGGTTCAAATGGCTCTAAGCACTATGGGACTTAACTTCTCAGGTCATCAGTCCCCTATAACTTAGAACTACTTAAACCTAACTAACCTAAGGACATCACACATATCCATGCCCGAGGCAGGATTCGAACCTGCGACCGTAGCGGTCGCGCGGTTCCAGACTGTAGCGCCTAGAACCGCTCGGCCACTACGGCCAGCTAAGTTCTGTATTTTAATTTAAAAAACCTACCTGTTACCAACTGTTCGTCTAAAATTGTGAGCCATATGTTGTGAGTATTACAGCGCCATCTATCACAAAGCGAAAAAAGTGGTCTAACTAAAACATTCATATTTCTTTACGTACTACACGAATATGTAATAAAATGGGGGTTCCTATTTTAAAAAATGCAGTTGATATCCGTTTTACCTATGGCAGCGACATCTAGCGGGCCAAACATTGCGCCATCTGGTTTCCCCCTTCAAGCTAGACAAGTTTCGTTCTTTGTAGTTTTTTCGTTTGACGCTTATTTCGTGAGATTATTGGCCCCGTCACGATCAATGGACCACCCTGTACAAGACGACGAGTATTTGGCGCAGTGTTTAGATCGGTTACCGCTGCCACCATGGAAGGCTATCAAGATTTAAGCGAGTTTGAACGTGGTGCTATGGTCGGCGCACGAGCGATGGGACACAGCATCTCCGAGGTAGTGATGAAGTGGGGATTTTCCCGTACGACAATTTCACGAGTGTACCGCGATTATCAGGAATCCGGTAAAACATCCAATCTCCGACATCGCTATAGCCGGAAAAAAATCCTGCAAGAACGTGACCAACGACGACTGAAGAGAATCGTTCAACGTGATATAAATGCAACCCCTCCGCATATTGCTGCAGATTTCAGTGTTGGGCCATCAACAAGTTTCAGCGTGCGAACCACTCAGCACAACATCATTGATACTGGTTTTCGGAGCCGTAATAGCAGACAATTAACAACAACAAGAAATGGGTGGTTTTTGTGCGTGATGGAGCTCCAGACGGGCGGAGTTCGAAGCAATTTAAGTAACTCAACTACGCTATCAGATTTAAAGTATTGTTCTAGTGTTTGGGAACAGTACCAGGAGGGTATTGGTAAGAGAGAACATAAACACACGCAGTCCTAAGGCTACATGGCTCTGGACTTAAAACAGGTTATAATGTTAGATCGCTTCAGTTTCCGACCTATCAGTCATATGAAATGCAGCGCTGTTAACATCTCACTGTAAAAAATATATTTCCAGCGCATGACATACATCCTACTTGCAGGTTTCTCTCTGATAAACTATGGTAATGAACTGTAAAATGAAGAAACTAAAAAAAACATTTTTTTTAAAGAAACTACTTCATCAAAACAGCGGCTCTGCGCCATATAGCTTTCCAGAGATGTATAGCGTCCATTGTTCACATCCTATCACGGTTCAGAAATTATACTATGCCAGCATCAGTCTTATATAAAATGATCGTTAGTAACGGAGAATACCTTTTACAAGGAAACAGATAAATGCGGTAGTAATCGAAGGAACCATGACAGCTGTGGCCTACGTGGACATTATTGGGGACCACCTGTAACCCCTTATGCTTGACGTCTTCCTCAAGAGCGATGGCGTCTCCGAACAGGATAACTGTCTGTGTCAGAAGGTCAGAATCGTGCTGCAGTGGTTTGATAGTGTTTTCACGTTGATCTCTTGCCCATCAAATTTGGCTTATCTGAATCCGATGGGACACAACTAGGGCACTATCGGACAGCAGCTCCGCACCCAGAAGCCTACTGCCCATAAATTATTGGAAGTGTGTGACATACACGTAGGCATCAGGTGCCACAAACCTCTGGGAAGCTATCAAGTACTTGTCGAGTCCATGGCATGCAGAATCATTGCTGTATTGCGTTCGGCTCATCAGTGTACCGAGGAAGGTGGCGCAGTGGTTAGCACAGTGGACTCCCAGTCCGGAGGATTATGCTTCAAATCCGCATCCGCCCATCCTTATTTTGGTTTTGCGTGATTTCCCTAAATCGCTTCAGGCAAATGCCAGGATGGTTCCTTAGAAAGAGCACAGCCGACTTCCTTACCCATAGTTCGCTAATGTGATGGAACCCGTGACTTCGCTGTTTGGTCCCGTACCACTAAACGAACCAACCAACTCATCTGTGAATGTCTCGTGAAAAGACCATAACATGAGGGAAATTAGAGCTTACGACAGCGTTTATCTCTACACCACCATTCGTGAATGGTGGTGTAAATGACAGGTTGAAAATGACAGTGGTACCAAAAGTACCCTCCGCCACATACCGTAGTTTAGCTGAGCCTTTTGGGCACGCAGTCTTTGCACGGTGTCTGGCTATTACAGCTTCAAGCGAAGGGAGCGAATAGTGGGCACTGAAAGGAGCAAATAATCCTGATAAACAAACGGCGGTTGCCAAAAATTGGAAGCAGTGTGAAAAATGCACGTTTGAACATAAATGCAGGTGGTAGCCAACCCTGCAGATTGTGCTGTTGCATTCGAGCACGAACAGCACCTCTGCAGTGTCCTCAATACGTTACAAGGATCAGTCATGGTCAGAGCGCTATGTTCTGTACAGTTATGTCTGCATTATGTGGGAGCTAAGTCAGTAAGAACGAGGGATAATTGTTGGTGCTGGTATGGTTGATGCTTTCATAACTAAGGTTGCCGGAATGTTTGGAGTTTCAAGAGGAGCCTTATCGAAGATATATGCCACATATAGGGAAGGCAGAAAAACATCATCCGCTAAGTCACAATGCGGACAAGAGAATGTGTTGAATGATCGTGACGGACGGTCATTGAAGATGATTGTGACTGAAAATAAGAGAACGACAACTGCAAAAGTCACTGCAGGGCTGAGCATCTTCCGGAACCGCGTGACTGCTACGGTCGCATGTTCGAATCCTGCCTCGGGCATGGATGTATGTGATGTCCTTAGGTTAGTTAGGTTTAAGTAGTTCTAAGCCTAGGGGACTGTTGACCTCAGATGTTAAGTCCCATAGTGCTTAGAGTCATTTGAACCATTTGAACTGAGCATCGCACTTCACGAACGCTGTCAGCACCAAAACAACACGAAGGGCGCTCCATAAGCTGGGAATTGCTTGGCGAGCTGGAATTCCAAAACCACATGTCGCTGATGCAAAAGCCCATAACAGGAAAACGTGGTGCCGAAGCGCGCATAAAATCTGGACCATGAAGCAACGAAAGAAAGTCGTTTGGTCGTAAGACTCGTGATTCACGCTGCTTCCAACTTCTTCCTGAGTTTACATCAAACAGTGAAACGTAACGAGGGTTCGGTCATGATTCGGGCAGCCATACCGTGGTATTCCACGTGCCCCATGGTTATTCTGCAAGATCACACTGCTGCCAAGGATTATGTGATCATTTTGACTTATCAGCTCCACCACATGGTACAATGTTTGTTCCCCAGTGATGATGCTCTGTTCCAAGACAACATGGCCCTGTTCATACAGCTCTCATCGTTCACTAGTGGTTTTGTGAGCAGGATGATGAATTGTCGCATCTCCCCTGGCCATCACAGTCAATGTTTCTGAGCTTTTGCTGTCTAGTTTAGAGAGAAGTGTGCCTGATCGCCATCCACCTCCATCATCATTACATCAACTTGCCACTATTTCGTAAGAATAACGGTTTAAGATTCTCTAGAAAACCATACATGACATGTTTTTACCCATTTAGAGACGGCTGGAAGCTGTTTTGAATGCTAACGGGATTTCTACACTGTATTAGACATGTTTGTGTGTTGTCTTTTTTGTGTTTCCATATTTCTGTTCAACCCCTGTAGGTCTGGAAACCAGCGGTTTCTCCGAAACGACGTATTACGACTGGGTACATGGACATGTTATAACAGAGTCCCCAACGACCCAGACAGCAGCTGTACACTCGAGACAAACACTTTGTAACAAGTGTCCGACATGGCCATCTTTCATCTGAAGACAGGTTTCAGCACAGTTCCTCTTCGATGCCCATAATCCCAGGCATGTTTTGAATGCTTTGACAACCATCCACAATTCGATCCCGAGGTTTGTCGACACTGTCAACCACCAGCTACTTCTACTCAAAGTGCTCAATATGACTAAGGATTTTAGCCTAACTAGGTTCATCTCAGCAATTCTGCAAAATTGCATGTTCTTCGTTGACTCTCAAGGGCAGTGCAGTCGATGGAGACTACAGAAAAACGGTCTTCCCCAAGGAATCATGTTGGCTCGAATCCCACTCAACATGTACGTAAGCGACCCCCAACACCAGGAGTTTCTTGTATGTTGATGACCTTGCTCTTGCCACTCAGAGCTCAGAGTTTTAATCAGTAGAGAACACCCTCACGAATACCCTTGAAAATTTGTCAAGATACTATAGCACAAACCAGCTTAAACCAAACCCTTCAAAGACTCAAGTGTGCGTTTTTCATTTGAGAAATAGAGAAGCTACTCTTAGTTGATGATAGTATGGTCAGGAGTTGTGTTACAACATTGCTACACTCCAAAATACTTAGGAATGACGCTGGACAGATCTCTTACTTTCAAGACACACTGCATGGATTAGAAGTTTTGTTCTGTTGGGTGTAATTCATGACATGCCAAACCAGTAGACGTAGCTCTCAACAACACCTGCAGAATTATAATAGGTTACTTGAAATCTACTCCTGTCGAATGGATTTCCCACGTTGCATGAGTAGCACCACCTCTCATTCGAAGGACAATTACGGCGAATAAGGAAGGAAAGAAAGTGGAACAAGAACAAACCCATCCCCTGTATTGGTATAAACAGCTTTCGCAGCGACCGAAGTCAAAGAAGAGTTTCCTTAGAACATCAAAGGCACTTGCTAACACTGCTGAAAATTCCAGGGTGCTGCTTTAGTGATCCCTTCTCTTTGGCTGGAAAGGAGATTCTGAAATTCTGCCTCAAGGACATGATGAGAAATGGATGACCTGGAAACCTATGAATAGGCTGAGATCAGAAATGGGTAGATCAAGGTTTACTCTGGAAATATGGGGCTACGTTACAGAAAACAACATTAAATGTGACTGTGGAGAAGTACAGCTCACACTTCGATGTGAACTGTGTCTAGCCTCCTGTATTGCACAAGACCTCGATCAAGCGACACAAAATGAACTGGAAGTCGCCAAATTTTGGTCAGAGACTATGAGACATGTTAACTGTGAACATATGTATGTTTCTCACACGAGAATAAATAAATCGACATTATCGACAGGGATAGAGTACACCGCCGGCCGTTATGGCTGAGCGGTTCTAGACGCTTCAGTCCGGAACCGCGTTCCTGCTAAGGTCGCAGGTTCGAATCCTGCCTCTGGCATGGATGTGTGTGATGTCCTTAGATTAGTTAGGTTTAAGTAGTTCTAAGTCTAGGGGACTGATGACCTCCGATGTTAAGGCCCATAGTGCTCAGAGCCATTTGAACCGTTTTTGATAGAGTACACCAATGGTTTTAATTATCCCCACACACAAAAAATTCCAGCTGATTCAAGTCAGGGGATATGGGAGACCACAGTATTAGCGAGACACGACCGTAACACTTTTGTCGAAGATCCATGTTACGTTACGTATTCCCAAAGAGCCAGATGAAAGTGTGCAACGTACACATTCTTTCACCATAAGGTTCAAATGGTTCAAATGGCTCTGAGCACTATGGTGCTTAACATCTGAGGTCATCAGTCCCCTAGAACTTAGAACTACTTAAACCTAACTAACCTAAGGATATCCCACACATCCATGCCCGAGGCAGGATTCGAACCTGCGATCATAGTGGTCGCTCGGTTCCAGACTGAAGCGCCTAGAACCGCTCAGCCAGAAGGCCGGCTCACCATAAGGAAAATCATCCGAATAGGCTTTTTTACAGAACGAACTCCCAACTTTAAACATCTGAACCCCCTATTTTTATTTTTTTTTTTTACAAAAGAGTTAAAAGCATTAGGCATTTGTTGTTGTTGTTGTTGTTGTGGTCTTCAGTCCTGAGACTGGTTTGATGCAGCTCTCCATGCTACTCTGTCCTGTGCAAGCTGCTTCATCTCCCAGTACGCACTGCAGCCTACATCCTTCTAAATCTGCTTAGTGTATTCATCTCTTGGTCTCCCTCTACGATTTTTACCCTTCACGCTGCCCTCCAATACTAAACTGGTGATCCCTTGATGCCTCAGAATATGCCCTACCAACTGATCCCTTCTTCTAGACAAGTTGAGCCACAAACTCCTCTTCTCCCCAATTCTATTCAATACCTCATTAGTTATGTGATCTACCCATCTAATCTTCAGCATTCTTCTGTAGCACCACATTTCGAATGCTTCTATTCTCTTCTTGTCCGAACTATATATCGTCCATGTTTCATTTCCATACATGGCTACACTCCATACAAATACTCTCAGAAACGACTTCCTGACACTTAAATTTATACCCGATGTTAACAAATTTCTCTTCTTCAGAAACGCTTTCCTTGCCATTGCCAGTCTACATTTTATATCCTCTCTACTTCGACCATCATCAGTTATTTTGCTCCCCAAATAGCAAAACTCCTGTACTACTTTAAGTGTCTCATTCCCTAATCTAATTCCCTCAGAATCACCCGAGTTAACTCGACTACATTCCATTATCCTCGTTTTGCTTTTATTGATGTTCATCTTATACCCTCCTTTCAAGATACTGTCCATTCCGTTCAACTGCTCTTCCAAGTCCATTGCTGTCTCTGACAGAATTACAATGTCATCGGCGAACCTCAAAGTTTTTATTTCTTCTCCATGGATTTTAATACCTACTCCGAATTTCTCTTTTGTTTCCTTTACTGCTTGCTCAATATACAGATTGAATAACATCGGGGAGAGGCTGCAACCCTGTCTCACTCCCTTCCCAACCACTGCTTCCCTTTCACGTCCCTCGACTCTTATAACTGCCATCTGGTTTCTGTACAAATTGTGAATAGCCTTTCGCTCCCTGTATTTTACCCCTGCCACCTTCAGAATTTGAAAGAGAGTATTCCAATCAACACTGTCAAAAGCTTTCTCTAAGTCTACAAATGCTAGAAACGCAGGTTTGCCTTTCCTTAACCTTTCTTCTAAGATAATTCGTAAGGTCAGTATTGCCTCACGTGTTCCAATATTTCTACGGAATCCAAACTGATCTTCCCCGATGTCAGCTTCTACCAGTTTTTCCATTCGTCTGTAAAGAACTCGTGTTAGTATTTTGCAGCCGTGACTTATCAAACTGATAGTTCGGTAATTTTCACATCTGTCAGCACTTTTCTTTGGGATTGGAATTATTGTATTCTTCTTGAAGTCTGAGGGTATTTCGCCTGTCTCATACATTTTGCTCACCAGATGGTAGAGATTTGACAGGACTGGCTCTCCCAAGGCTGTCAGTAGTTCTAATTGAATGTTGTCTACTCCGGGGGCCTTCTTTCAACTTAGGTCTTTCAGTGCTCTGTCAAACTCTTCACGCAGTATCATATCTCCCACTTCTTCTTCATCTACATCCTCTTCCATTTCCATAATATTGTCCTGAAGTACCTCACCCTTGTATAGACCCTCTATATACTCCTTCCACCTTTCTGCTTTCCCTTCTTTGCTTAGAACTAGGTTTCCATCTGAGCTCTTGATATTCATACAAGTGGTTCTCTTTTCTCCAAAGGTCTCTTTAATTTTCCTGTAGGCAGTATCTATCTTACCCCTAGTGAGATAAGCCTCTACATCCTTACATTTGTCCTCTAGCCATGCCTACTTAGCCATTTTGCACTTCCTGTCAATCTCATTTCTGAGACGTCAGTATTCCTTTTTGCCTGCTTCATTTACTGCATTTTTATATTTTCTCCTTTCATCAATTAAATTCAATGTTTCTTCTGTCACCCAAGGATTTCTACCAGCCCTCGTCTTTTTACCTACTTGATCCTCTGCTGCCCTCACTACTTCATCCCTCAAAGCTACCCATTCTTCTTCTGCTGTATTTCTTTACCCCATTCTTGTCAATTGTTCCCTTATGCTCTCCCTGAAACTCTGTACAACCTCTGTTTTAGTCAGTTTATACAGGTCGCATCTCCTTAAATTCCACCTTTTTGCAGTTTCTACAGTTTTAATCTACAGTTCGTAACCAATAGACTGTGGTCAGAGTCCACATCTGCCCTTGGAAATGTCTTACAATGTAAAACCTGGTTCCTAAATCTCTGTCTTACCATTATGTAATCTATGTGAAAACTGTCAGTATCTCCAGGCTTCTTCCATGTATACAACCTTCTTTTATGATTCTTGAACCAAATGTTAGCTATGATTAAGTTATACTCTGTGCAAAATTCTACCAAGTGGCTTCTTGTTTCATTTCTCACCCCCAATCCATATTCACCTACTATGTTTCCTTCTCTTCCTTTTCCCACTATCGAATTCCAGTCACCCATGACTACTAAATTTTCGTCTCCCTTCACTATCTGAATAATTTCTTTTATCTCATCATACGTTCCATCAGTCTCTTCGTCATCTGCAGAGCTAGTTGGCATGTAAACTTGTACTACTGTAGTAGGCGTGGGCTTCGTGTCTTTCTTGGCCACAATAATGCGTTCACTATGCTGTTTGTAGTAGCTTACCCGCACTCCTATTTTTTTATTCATTATTAAACGTTCTCCTGCATTACCCCTATTTGATTTTGAATTTATAACCCTGTATTCACCTGATCAAAAGTCTTGTTCCTCCTTCCACCGAACTTCACTAATTCCCACTATATCTTCTAACTTTAACCTATCCGCTTTCCTTTTTAAATTTTCTAACCTACCTGCCCGATTAAGGGATCTGACATTCCACGCTCCGATCCGTAGAACGCCAGTTTTCTTTCTCCTGATCACGGCGTCCTCTTGAGTAGTCCCCGCCCGGAGATCCGAATGGGGGACTATTTTACCTCCGGAATATTTTACCCAAGAGGACGCCATCATCATTTAACCATACAGTAAAGCTGCATGCCCTCGGGGAAAATTACGGTTGTAGTTTCCCCTTGTTTTCTGCTGTTCGCAGTACCAGCACAGCAAGGCCGTTTTGGTTAGTGTTACAAGGGCAGATCAGTTGCCCCTGCAACTACTGAAAAGGCTGCTGCCCCTCTTCAGGAACCACACGTTTGTCTGGCCTCTCAACAGATACCTCTCCGTTGTGGTTGCAGCTAAGGTACGGCTATCCGTATCGCTGAGGCACGCAAGGCTCCCCGTCAACGGCAAGGTCTATGGTTCAGGGGGGGGGAGTTAGACATGTAAGCGACAAAAAGTTTGGAAAAGGAGGTAATGGTTAAAGTTTATTGGAAGTGGCTAAGTAATCTCGATATGAAACACTGGATGAATATAGTCTGAGTAATTTGGGCTCCATTTTAAGCGAAAGCTAGTTTTTCGCGCACCTCAGTGTTTATGTAGATGTCATATTTTCTAAACCGGGGCCAACGAGATATAAGGGCCCTGCAATGAACCTTTGACGTCACAGTGTTCGACTTGTCCGCGACACTTCATGAAAGTTCGGCTGCGTTCCGGGTACATGGAAAATCAATATTTAGCTGAAAAATTACCCTCTAAAGGTCTTAATTTTGTTGTGTGTTATCGAGAACTTGCATGCATTTAAACAAACAGTCAAGAAATATTAAACTCGTCTGAGACAGTTACTCGTTCCCTGTCAGTGACGGCTGTTGGCACTCGTAAGCCCTACAGTGTCACGTGCTGTGTTGTGACATACGCGCCACGGCCTGTTTTTCTCGTGGGTCTCGTCGTAAATTACGTGTCGTGCAATGATATAACCTGGAAGTACATTCAGCGTCTGCAAAGTGTGTTTCGAACAGAGTTAGTAGTTAAGAAGCAATAACTTAAAACGTCTTGCCCGACGAAGCTTTACTGTACGCCAATGTAATCAGAAGCTAGTTTTTCAGACAGATAAATGTCTATGACTTCATATCTCCTGAACTCTACTTTGCACAATGATACCACTTAGCAAGTACATTCATCGGCATATATGGACACCGTCTGCAAATTGTGTCGCGAATAGAGTCTGTAATAAAGAAGTAATAAATTAAAATGTCATGTAAGATACTCAAGTTGTTTTACTACTTGAACAACGAAAATGCAGTAAGAGATAAAGTTTTTTCCTTTCATAATTTTGCAG
This sequence comes from Schistocerca piceifrons, assembly GCF_021461385.2. Taxonomy (NCBI): domain Eukaryota; kingdom Metazoa; phylum Arthropoda; class Insecta; order Orthoptera; family Acrididae; genus Schistocerca; species Schistocerca piceifrons. Next base: position 288,875,849 of record NC_060139.1, on the reverse strand, counting down.
GAGGTTTCAGCGAGAAAAGGGTTTGAAATTACGCGTAAACTTCGTTGGAAGTCACTAAGCGTCTCATTCTCAGTCACTGGATAGATGAATTTCCATGGTATCAGTTACGTTGAGTCAAGACGAACATGCAGTTTCTAAAATAATGTAATACTTGTCTTATTGTGTTAAACTTGTATCTTAAGATTATAGCTCTATATGAGTACATTGTAACAGCTGTTAAAATTTTTAAATTCGGTCACTGACTACGCGAAATGTTGAAGACCAACTTTTTGTTGTCCCTACGGTGAAAGTGATACGGGGTTCTGGGATAGCGTTTTAGCAATATAGAGAAGGTGATCATGTACAGGAGATACGCAAAATAATGTGAACAGTGCTAGTAATGGGATGTTTGTGTTTGATGGACAACAATGCAGGTAAGGCATGTGTTGCGCTACACTGTGCGTGTTCAGTACGGACTAGGCATCAGTGCAGGTTGTTTACGAGTAGTGCACACTTGGTATTTACGTTCAGAGGCGGAGGTCGATGTGCAATGAAATACCTAATGGAGTTCCGAAGAGGGCAGGTTGTGGGAGCCCGATTAGCTGGAGCATCAGTAACCAAGACAGCCAACTTATTGAATGTTTCAATAGCATCTGTTTCAACAGCCATGACAACCTACACAAAACATGGAAAGACATCACCGTGTAATCGTAACAGTGGGCGCAAATCAAAACTAAATGATTGAGATCGTCGTACGCTAACAGGAATTGTGTCAAAACAACACAAAACTACTGCAGCTAAAGTGACAGCAGAGCTCAATAGCCACCTTCGAGACCCTATCAACACTATCCGCCGAGAACTCAATAAAGCGAGTATTCATAGACGCGCTGCTATACGAAACCATTAATGACGACAATTAATGCAAAGAAATATACAACATGACGTCAGGAGCATAAATCCTTGACGGCTGATCAGTGGAAACACGTCATAAGGTCCGACCAGTGAACGTTTTCCTTATTTCCAACATCGGGCCGTGTTTATGTCTAGAGAACGCCAAAAGAAGCTTACAATCCTGATTGCTTGATTCCAACGGTTAAGCATGGAGGTGGAAGTGTGATGGTGTTGGCAACCATATCATGGTATCCTGCTGGTCCCATCATCACTCTCAAAGGCAGTGTTACCGCCAACGATTATGTGAACAATTTAGGTGATCAGGTGCACCCCGTGATTCAAATGTTGTTCCCCAACGATGATCCCAAATTTCGGGACGATAATGCACCCATTCACACAGCCAGGACGGTACAATCGTGGTTTGAGGAGCATGCAACAGAACTGCAGCGTCTACCCTGGCCAGCGCAGTCCCTTTTGGGCGGTATTGGAGCACAGACTGCGGAGCAGATTTCCGCCTCCCTCGTCACAACGGGAGTTGGAAGAGGTTCTGATCGAAGAGTGACATAATATTCCACTGGAGACTATACAGTCATTATATACCATTATTCCAAGAAGAATCGCCGCTATATTAAGGGCAAATGAAGATATAACCCTTCATTAATAAATCATTTCCAAATAAGTACAGGTGTTCACATTATTTTTGCCTATCCCCCCTACGTGCTTAGGCATACTGCGTCGTATGTGAGAAACCTTTGATTTTCGGACCTGTTTATTAGGATTATTTGGCCGTTTAATTGTCTTTTATTCGCGCCTTTCGATTTTGCCTAGAATACTCAAACACACCATATATATACGAGGACGAGGTGGGAATGGGTTAACACAGTGAATAGCGTCAGTTTCGCTCCGCTCGCCTCTGACAGTCACGAAGTTTATTTCAATCGCCGTACGAGCCTTTTCGCAGCTGCCAACACCGCGGTGATCGATTGTCTGTGAATTCGCGATGCCGCGCGGGCGTAGCGCTTGTTTGCGGATCTCCAAGCCAGACGCCGGCGGTCACTTCTTCATTACGCCGCATGTTTCTGACACATTGGACTCGCCGCCGCAGATTCCCTTTGATCAGTTTGAAGCTACCGTCGGCGCTGCCGTCAGTCGGATTTTCCGGGCGGCCGCAGAATTCGCCTTCTCTCAGTGACGTCTGCTCGCTACTGAAAAGTGACGTGACATTTCAGGGTTCCAGATCACACAGCAAATTTCTCAAACGGTTTGTCTTGTTATTCAAGCTGAGACACGTGTTTACGACGAAATAATCTAGGACTATGATAAAATAAGTATAAATTTTCCGACCTTTTTTTGCTGGGAAGCCGGCCGGAGTGGCCGAGCGGTTCTAGGCGCTTCAGTCTGGAGCCGCGTGACCGCTACGGTCGCAGGTTCGAATCCTGCCTCGGGCATGGATGTGTGTGATGTCCTTAGGTTAGTTAGGTTTAAGTAGTTCTAAGTTCTAGGGGACTGATGACCTCAACTGTTAAGTCCCATAGTGCTCAGAGCCATTTTTGCTGTGACAAAACATCCCACCGTCTGCTAAATTTAAACATCGTATTTGCTCTGTGGCCGCTGGTAGAATGAAACGATGGGCAAGTGGAGCCCTAATAAGAGAAAGGCTACGTTACACACAACGGGAACTACACACGGTTTCCATGAAATTTCTATCACTGTATCTAAAGATCTCTTCGAATCTCTGAGCTGTATCCTGGGATTGGGTAGATGGCACCACCTGGGCTCTGGCTGACTGATCTAAACAACAAGATAAGGTTCTCCAAATTTCGAAGTATACTCGTCTGGAGGCCCACCTGCGGGAAGAGAATGCACCACGTCGACGCACCGTGTTTAATCTCACGAATAGGATCTTAGACGACGCCACAGTTTCGGTACTTGAGAAAGGTTTGAATTATACACCAACACCTGGGACAGCTCCAATCCGAGATGTGATAGGTAGGCTACAGCAGGCAGTTTTGACACTTCCCAGTGATGTTCCAGAAGAGATTAGAATCGACACCTGCCCACGACAACAATGTTTAATATCAATTCAGCAGAAAGGAAGGCTCTATGAGACTTGAGAGTAGAGAAAAACCTCGTCAGTTTAATCTGCAGACAAGGGGAACGCCACTATTCAATTCCGACTAAATTCATTAAGAGCCTGCATCAACAAGCTGCAGTCCCTCCAAGTCTGTACAGTCTACCAAAGATACATAAGGATGTATTTCCTTTCCCCTCGATATTGAGCAACACTGGAGCTCCTGCCCACACTCATGTTCAGAAAAAAAAGAGAACACCTCGAACGACTAGAAATTTGACTTCATATTCGCAGGATATATACATTAGTATGTTCTGTTGAAATGATTCGCATTTCAGTCACATCGGTTCAGCATGTTGTACGGGGTTCACCACCCAGCAGGAGCAAATGTAATCTCGATGTATTGCTTACTTGCTAGAACGACAATTCAGAGGCGCTGCCTGAGACATAATATATCTTTGCCCCTGTTAAGAGAGATCTACAATAGAGTCGCAGGTCAGAGCAGTCTCTGCAGCAGTTGCAGTCTCTCGCTGCTACAGTGTAGTTGTAGTCTGTCGCTGGTACAGCGCATTTTATAGTTAGTAGTTGTTAAAGTCACAGTGGAGAACAAATTGTAAAATTGTATTATATGGAACTTAATAATAACTGTGATCAGCCGCAGAGCTAAATGATAACCATGGAATGAGATGATGATGAACAAATGAATAATTGTTAATATAATGAAAAACCGACAGTGTAATTGAGTCAGCCATCTATTGCAAGGTACATTTTATTATTTTTATTGGCATACGTGTAGTTAAGCCACTTGTCTGAGATGTTAATATGAATTTGTTTCAATCTTTTCTTTTGTTGACCCAGACTTGTAATATATTCAATTTTCCCGTGTAATGGATTGTAGATCTTTATCAACAACGTAAAAAATTTTTAGAATATAATTTTTTTACCAGTCAACTATAAAAGTATAATTTCCCCTTAAGTCATTGCCAGTCCCGATCCAGGCATCTATCTAAATTCAAATATACACTCCTGGAAATTGAAATAAGAACACCGTGAATTCATTGTCCCAGGAAGGGGAAACTTTATTGACACATTCCTGGGGTCAGATACATCACATGATCACACTGACAGAACCACAGGCACATAGACACAGGCAACAGAGCATGCACAATGTCGGCACTAGTATAGTGTATATCCACCTTTCGCAGCAATGCAGGCTGCTATTCTCCCATGGAGACGATCGTAGAGATGCTGGATGTAGTCCTGTGGAATGGCTTGCCATGCCATTTCCACCTGGCGCCTCAGTTGGACCAGCGTTCGTGCTAGACGTGCAGACCGCGTGAGACGACGCTTTATCCAGTCCCAAACATGCTCAATGTGGGACAGATCTGGAGATCTTGCTGGCCAGGGTAGTTGACTTACACCTTCTAGAGCACGTTGGGTGGCACGGGATACATGCGGACGTGCATTGTTCTGTTGGAACAGCAAGTTCCCTTGCCGGTCTAGGAATGGTGAACGATGGGTTCGATGACGGTTTGGATGTACCGTGCACTATTCAGTGTCCCCTCGACGATCACCAGTGGTGTACGGCCAGTGTTGGAGATCGCTCGCCACACCATGATGCCGGGTGTTGGCCCTGTGTGCCTCGGTCGAATGCAGTCCTGATTGTGGCGCTCACCTGCACGGCGCCAAACACGCATACGACCATCATTGGCACCAAGGCAGAAGCGACTCTCATCGCTGAAGACGACACGTCTCCATTCGTCCCTCCATTCACGCCTGTCGCGACACCACTGGAGGCGGGCTGCACGATGTTGGGGCGTGAGCGGAAGACGGCCTAACGGTGTGCGGGACCGTAGCCCAGCTTCATGGAGACGGTTGCGAATGGTCCTCGCCGATACCCCAGGAGCAACAGTGTCCCTAATTTGCTGGGAAGTGGCGGTGTGGTCCCCTACGGCACTGCGTAGGATCCTACGGTCTTGGCGTGCATCCGTGCGTCGCTGCGGTCCGGTCCCAGGTCGACGGGCACGTGCACCTTCCGCCGACCACTGGCGACAACATCGATGTACTGTGGAGACCTCACGCCCCACGAGTTGAGCAATTCGGCGGTACGTCCACCCGGCCTCCCGCATGCCCACTATACGCCCTCGCTCAAAGTCCGTCAACTGCACATACGGTTCACGTCCACACTGTCGCGGCATGCTACCAGTGTTAAAGACGCTACTTACGTCAAAATTTATCAGGTTTTCATGAGTTAAGATTATCAGTTTTCATATGTCAGATTTTATTATCCACAATTAATAATTTTTATTTTGTGTTCAGGAAGATTACACATCATTATTTTATATCTTTTTTTATTTTCACGGGAAGGCTAAAATGTGTCCCCCTGCCTAGCATGCACAGGATCCTTCATGTGCCCTGATAACTTGTTCCCTTCATGATGGCATCGACGCTTATAAGGCTTCCTGTGGTATAGCCATTCAAGCTGCACTCACCTAGTTCCAAAGTTTATGTGTGGTGGTTGGCATTGGGTGAGAGCACTGCACCCGTGACAAGTCCAGTGATCTGGTAGGTCAGAGATAAAGGCTGATATCCTGTGACACTACTCGTATTCGTGCAGCAACATGCGGTCATGCATTGTCATAGTGAAAAATGGCGCCTGGGGTGTTGTGCCAAAAGGGTATGGCTACAGGTCACAGGACGTCATTCACATAGGTCATACTGGTCAAAGTGCTGTGGACACACATCAACTGCGATTTGTGGGCGTAGCCAATAGCACCCTACACCATAAGGCATTGAGTTGGTGCTGTATGTGTGGTACGAATGCAGTCACTCTGATGCTGCTCGCCCTGGCTACGGCGAACCAAAATGTGGCCATCATTTTCTAAGACACAGAGCCTGGATTCGTCTGAAACCACTACCTGAAGGCATTCCTGTCGCCAGTGACGTCGTCCCACACTCCTTTGCCGTGTAGCATGTTTTGGCACTTTCGTCAAAGGTAGGCAGAGAAGGGGGCGACGCGCACGTAAGCCATGCCGTACTAAATGGCGACGGACTGTCACCTCCGATAGCGTACGATGTGTTACACTGTTCCACTGTTGCGCCAGAGCCGAGGAGAACGCAGATCTGTCCTGCAATGCCATTCGGATGAGATGTCGATCTTCGCAGGGGGTTGTCTAGATGGTTCGACATGACCCATCTCGTCATCATGTTCTACGGCCTTCCGTGAACCATTCTTCACACACCCGTTGCATTGCTGACACACTTCGTCCCAGAAGAGCAGCAATTTTTCGGAATGATGCATGACATTCTGTCATGCCAATAATGCGCCCTCTTTCAAACTCAGTGATTTGATGGTACAGTTCTTGCTATGTCTGCGAGACATCTTGCACGTCTGCTTAAGTCACACTGATTCATTACCTTCGGTTTACAACGGGAGCCACAGGCAAATTTTACCGGTAGGTGGTATTGCCCTGCGATATCGATGTTGACTTTGAACATGCTTCAAATGCTGATCATTTGTGCAGAAATACTAATGTACATGTCTCGTGAGTAGGAACGTCCTATCTATAGTCTTTCAAGGTGTTCCGTTTTTTTTCTGAACATGAGTGTATTTCCTGGCTACATGTTATTTTGCTGTTCGGACCTCTCGTGACTGTTGTATCCGGGATTTAGAGGACTTCATAGGACGCCTTAAGACACTAAAGTTTCAACTATTATTTGGTTACCTTTAACGTTGTGCCTTTATTTATGAAAGTATCTCTGCAGGACTCATTAGAGTACATCAGCAGCACATTTGAGGAAGATACGGTGACACTGTTTAAAAACGTGCTTACCTCAACTTATTTCTTAATCAACAATCAGCATTCTGAACAAGTGGGCCGTGTCGCCATGGGAAGACCTCTATCTCCCTTGGCGGTCAACTACACTCCTGGAAATTGAAATAAGAACACCGTGAATTCATTGTCCCAGGAAGGGGAAACTTTATTGACACATTCCTGGGGTCAGATACATCACATGATCACACTGACAGAACCACAGGTACATAGACACAGGCAACAGAGCATGCACAATGTCGGCACTAGTACAGTGTATATCCACCTTTCGCAGCAATGCAGGCTGCTATTCTCCCATGGAGACGATCGTAGAGATGCTGGATGTAGTCCTGTGGAACGGCTTGCCATGCCATTTCCACCTGGCGCCTCAGTTGGACCAGCGTTCGTGCTGGACGTGCAGACCGCGTGAGACGACGCTTTATCCAGTCCCAAACATGCTCAATGGGGGACAGATCCGGAGATCTTGCTGGCCAGGGTAGTTGACTTACACCTTCTAGAGCACGTTGGGTGGCACGGGATACATGCGGACGTGCATTGTCCTGTTGGAACAGCAAGTTCCCTTGCCGGTCTAGGAATGGTAGAACGATGGGTTCGATGATGGTATGGATGTACCGTGCACTATTCAGTGTCCCCTCGACGATCACCAGTGGTGTACGGCCAGTGTAGGAGATCGCTCCCCACACCATGATGCCGGGTGTTGGCCCTGTGTGCCTCGGTCGTATGCAGTCCTGATTGTGGCGCTCACCTGCACGGCGCCAAACACGCATACGACCATCATTGGCACCAAGGCAGAAGCGACTCTCATCGCTGAAGACGACACGTCTCCATTCGTCCCTCCATTCACGCCTGTCGCGACACCACTGGAGGCGGGCTGCACGATGTTGGGGCGTGAGCGGAAGACGGCCTAACGGTGTGCGGGACCGTAGCCCAGCTTCATGGAGACGGTTGCGAATGGTCCTCGCCGATACCCCAGGAGCAACAGTGTCCCTAATTTGCTGGGAAGTGGCGGTGCGGTCCCCTACGGCACTGCGTAGGATCCTACGGTCTTGGCGTGCATCCGTGCATCGCTGCGGTCCGGTCCCAGGTCGACGGGCACGTGCACCTTCCGCCGACCACTGGCGACAACATCGATGTACTGTGGAGACCTCACGCTCCACGTGTTGAGCAATTCGGCGGTACGTCCACCCGGCCTCCCGCATGCCCACTATACGCCATCGCTCAAAGTCCGTCAACTGCACATACGGTTCACGTCCACGCTGTCGCGGCATGCTACCAGTGTTAAAGACTGCGATGGAGCTCCGTATGCCACGGCAAACTGGCTGACACTGACGGCGGCGGTGCGCAAATGCTGCGCAGCTAGCGCCATTCGACGGCCAACACCGTGGTTCCTGGTGTGTCCGCTGTGCCGTGCGTGTGATCATTGCTTGTACAGCCCTCTCGCAGTGTCCGGAGCAAGTATGGTGGGTCTGACACACGTGTGTCAATGTGTTCTTCTTTCCATTTCCAGGAGTGTATTTTATGGAACACTTTCAGGAAAAACAGCACTGCAGTCGGCAAGTCTCCAACCTCCCTCCTTCTGGCGGTATGTAAACGATACATTTGTGATGTAGCCCCACGGAATAGAAACATTACGTCTGTTTCTCCAGCACTTGAACTCGCTCCATCTGAATATACTGTTCACCAAGGAAGTGGAAAAAGATGGAATCTTAAATTCCTGGATATTATGCTTGTAAGAAAAGTCGACAGCACACTCAGACATAGTGTCTTCCGCAAACCAACTCACACAGGCTGCCATCATCCAGCACTATGCGGTAATATCTTATGCTCTTTGGTACACAGAGCACATGTGTTCTCAAATAACGACAGCCTGTCTGGTGAGCTATGACATCTAAGAACAGTGTTCCAATAGAACGGCTATTCTGGTAGACATACGCCATGCATTCCATTCGAAGCTAGTTCAAAGACCAGATGCAAATGAAGTTGTGCAGGTACCATTGCAACAGTGTTCTTGCCGTATTTTGGCTGCATGTCTTCAAGAAATAAAAGAATTGTCACAGAGATGCTACACAAGCAAAAGTAGGAGCAAAAGGTAGGTTCTGGCTCACTAGCTCACTTTCTGACTCACCCTCCGGGTTCCGTAAGAAATTGATTCAGTTACCCAGAACCTACGTTTTGCTCCTACTATACTCCCAATTTTCAAGACTGACTCACTCAGTATTCATTCAAAAGAAAATATTTTTGACAAAGGTGCAAATAAGAAAAATTAATTTTAATTTTTTCTTATAAAAGGTGCACATAAGAAAATAAGATGAATATAATTTTTATAAAAGGTGCATGTAATAAAATAAATAAATGAATTATGGTGAATGTACGAAATCTATTCCATATCTAAAATTTCCCTAATTCTTTCTTCTTAAGCAGTGACAAGATTTTTATGAACTGCTGAATTTTTATGTTTCGTGAGATGAGACTTATTTACAGTTCTTCCACATTCACATCTAATTTCTGTCTTATTAAGATACTTACTACATTCTTTACAAATCCAACAATATCCATCTTTTCGATACTCAACTTCATGGAATTCTTTTTCTCCACATAGAAACCACTTTGCTTTAGCTGTTTGCTATTGCCAAGTAAAGAATATAAAATATAATAGGAGAAAATTTTTCATCATGAATTCTATATCATGAAATTCAATATTCTAATTATTCACATTATATAAAACATTTACCTCTAGCTCACTTAGATTTTTAATCTCTTTCAGGGAACTTATATTGTTGAGCTTCTTGTTTAGAGTCTCCATTTACATAGAAAAAAAATTATTTAAATTTTTTATAATTTGTAATGTCCATATGGTAGTGTATCTACTTTATTTTTCAAAATATATCTTTTATTATCATGTGGGCTCAACGCCTTCTTCTCTACTGCAACTGTGTAAAGATCATGTCTTTCACTTCGAATCATATTAATTCTTCTGTACTGTTCTCTATTGTTAAAGAAACAATCCCTGTAGTCTTCTAAGCTTATTCTGTTTTCAACAACGCATCTCTTAACTTCTTTTGATTTTTCTCTATTTTATCACCAACTTTATAAGTGTGCATTTTTGCTCTTAAACTGTTGAATTTTTACATTATTTTTCCATTGCATTCATCTTTCATTTTTCCTAAAACTTTCTTGTTTACTTGTGGAATTCCATAAATATTATTTGCTGAATAATCACATGTATCAAAGTATCAATCACCGATTTTTTAATGACTTCATAGATATCTTCAGTCTGTTTATTGTAGATATAACTATCTGCATCTCAATAACACAACTCAATATTTTCTCCATATTTCGGTTTCATTATTCTGTAGTGAAAATCATACAGCAGGTTTTTAGAAAAATCAAGTATACTCATTCCAACATAGATGGGCTTATTAAATGTGATTTTTGTGTTGTTCATATGAATGGCAACAAGATTTTCATTAAATATAGTTCTTCCTAGTTTTGCTTTGCTATTAATTTATCACTTTTTCTCCATCTGAAACTAATTTTATGTCTGCTCTGTTTCTTATATTTTCCATCATCTTACCAAACACAGACTTCTCCATCAGTTTGCAGAAATCTTTTTCAAAATCATTTTTGGCTTTAATTCTCATTTGTGTATTCAAATCTATAAATTACTTCAACCAATCAGATTGCTTAAATTTTCAGACTCTGTATATTTTTGAGAGTTTCATTCAAAGAGACAGATACTGTTTGAGGTTTCTATAATGAACTACATAATTATGCTTGTCAAGCAGAGTAGTCATCAACTTGCTTTCTTTAGCGGTATGTGCAATTTCAATTTTTTAGGTGCAAGTACTAAATATTTATGTAAACATCTAATTCTCTTGGTTACTCTAAATCTACTTCAAAAATATATCCATTTTTAGAAGTATCTGACATTTCACTTATCTTTGTACAATCTAAAGAATCTGGTTCATCCCATTCAAATCCTTCATATGGTAAATATTAACTCATAGCATAACCATATAAATTGTTTGCATTTAAATAAGTTAAATATCTGATATCTTAGTCACATCATAATCACTCAAATATTTGTTGTTTGTCTGTACATATATCTTGCAATATTGTGATATTTCTCCTCTTATTCCTTTTTCAACCATTAAAATCATATCATAACCATGTAATAAATCAAGTGGTTGGTTGGTCATTTTCAGCATTGTGTCCCAAGATAAACCAGGAGCTGTAAAACACCAAGAACGGACTAAATCATAAACTTGTACATACGTTTTTCTAAAATTTTCAAAAACATCGGCTAACAATAGTATATCAGTTTTAAGATATAGATCACGATACCAACATTTTTCATACTGAATTTTTTCCAAACCAGTTTTGCATGTTTTTAATCTTCATCACTTATTCCACAGACATTTAGTTTATTGTAAAATTCTTCTTTTGCTGATAATTGTGTCTCTTTAAATCTCTTCCAAGAATCTATGCAATCATATAGACAGACAACTTTTCTGATCACTAAATTGAGTAACTCTGCTTTGAAATACTTCTTAATATTTTTCATTTTATCTCTCTTCAAATTTGATGAAAGTTTGTCAATTGAAGAAGCAATAAATTTAAATATGTCATTAAAGCTCGTCTTCAAACTTTCTGTCCTTTTACCAAAACTAATATATCTCTCTTCATTGTTGGGTATTAAATATCTCTCTTGTTTATAATACCCAAGTTCTTTCACAAACAAATGAGAACCATATCCACATAAATTATGTAGATAAATTGGTACAAAGCTCAGTTGTTTTAACTGTAAATTACAATTATTAGACAATGGATTTATATATTTTCCAGTCAAATGATCATAATGTCGAACCTTTTTATTATTTCTTGTATACTGATAGCCACCTCTTTTTTATGCATTCAATAAATTTCTTATGACAATTTGGTCCACTGCAAACAATAGTGCCTTTATAATGTCCATTTATGTACTTTATATAACAACAGAACAGACTTGGTTCATGTTTTTGATATTTCATTGTACATACGTTTTCTGTATTTGGTTGACAGTTGTCCATATTTAATAGTAAACATGAATAGTGCGTGCAAATAACAAATGGAACTTTTTGTGTATGTTAATAATTTTTAAAATTAACATATGACCATTTCTCTGGCATTTCTACTTTTAATGGTTTGTTACACAAACAATTTGGTGTGTAATTATCCAGTTTCTCTTTACCACCAAACTGAAGCAACAACACATCACTAATAAACTTCACTCCTTCATGTTTATTGATTTCACTCAAAACAAGTATAGATACATTTTTATATAACAATAGTGTGACTTACTTCCTTCCTCGAAATAAAGTAGATTTACATGTTTCACTCTCTTACTTTTCGTAATTTTTAATGGTAACACTTGGTATTTTTCACCAAATGAATAGACACTGATAGATACATTAATTCTATTCTCAATTTGGAACATGATCAATCACTATAGGAAATTCAAAATTTTCAAGTTTCTGATCAAGAACAATACCAACATTTCTATATTTCGTAACTCTTTCTAATTCCATATCTACTGGATATAATGCAGATTGTATATCCCATAGAAAACACTTGATCTTCATTTTTCATGTTATTGTATCCTTTTTTATTTCATCTGGTAGGACAATGTAAGATGATACTCTCAGTGGAACATACCTGTTAATCTCTAATTGCAAACCAATAATTCTGTTTAATGCCCATCCAGATCCATGTGCTTGAAAATCAACCACTCTTGATAAAATATTTTGTTTACCATTTTAAAGTTTTAAATTATTTCTCTGTCATTTGTGATCATAAACTTTTGTGTTTGGAAACCATATTCCATAATATTTCCATTCATTGGAATTTCATACAACAAGATCTCAGATGGAAACGCAGTTCTAAGCAAAGAAGGGAAAGCAGAAAGGTGGAAGGAGTATATAGAGGGTCTATAGAATGGCAATGTACTCGAGGAAAATGTTATGGAAATGGAAAAGGATGTAGATGAAGATGAAATGGGTGATATGATACTGCATGAAGAGTTTGACAGAGCACTGAAAGACCTGAGTTGAAACGAGGCCCTGGGCATAGACAACATTCCATTACAACTACTGACAGCCTTCGCAGAGCCAGTCCTTACAAAACTCTACCGTCTGGTGAGCAAGATGTATGAGACAGGCGAAATACCCTCAGACTTCATGAAGAATATAATAATTCCAATCCCAAAGAAAGCAGGAGTTGACAGATGTGAAAATTACCGAACTATCAGTTTAATAAGTCATGGCTAAAAAAACTAAAACGAATTCTTTAAAAATGAATGGAAAAACTGGTAGAAGCTGACCTCGGGGAAGACCTGTTAGGGATCCATAGAAATGTTGGAACACGTGAAGCAATATTGACCCTATGACTTATCTTAGAAAATAGCTTAAGGAAAGGCAAACCTACATTTCTAGCATTTGTAGACTTAGAGAAACCTTTTGACAATATTGACTGGAATACTCTCTTTCAAATTCTGAAGGTGGCAAGGGTAAGATACAGGAAGCGAAAGGCTATTTACAATTTGTACAGAAACCAGATGGCAATTATAAGAGTCGAGGGATATGAAAGGGAAGCAGCGGTTGGGAAGGGAGTGAGACAGGGTTGTAGCCTATCCCAAATGTTATTCAATCTGTATATTGAGCAAGCAGTAAAGGGAACCATGGAGAAGAAATAAAAACTTTGAGGTTCGCCGATGACATTGTAATTGTGTCAGAGACAGCAAAGGACTTGGAAGAGCAGTTGAACGGAATGGACAGTGTCTTGAGAGGAGGATATAAGATGAATATCAACAATAGCAAAACAGGGATAATGGAATGTAGTCGAATTAAATTGGGTGATGCTGAGGGAATTAGATTAGGAAATTAGACACTTAAAGTAGTAAAAGAGTTTTGCTATTTGGGGAGCAAAATAAATGATGATGGTCGAAGTAGAGAGGATATAAAATGTAGACTGGCAATGGCAAGAAAAGTCTTTCAGAAGACGAGAAATTTGTTAACATCGAGTATAGATTTAAGTGTCAGGAAGTCCTTTCTGAAAGTATTTGTATGGTGTGTAGCCACATATGGAGATGAAACATGGACGATAAATAGTTTAGACAAGAATAGAATAGAAGCTTTCGAAATGTGGTGCTACAGAAGATTAGAGATCACATAATTAATGAGGAGGTATTGAATAGAATTGGGGCGAAGAGGAGTTTGTGACACAACTTGATTAGAAGAAGGAATCGGTTGGTAGGGCATATCTGACGGATCAAGGGATCACCAATTTAGTATTGGAGGGCAGCGTGGAGGGTAAAAATAGTAGAGGGAGACCAAGAGATGAATACACTAAACAGTTTCAGAAGGATGTAGTCTGCAGATACAGAAGGATGTGGGTTGCAGTAGGTACTGGGAGATGAAGAAGCTTGCACAGGATAGAGTACCATGGAGAGCTGTGTCTAACCAGTCTCAGGACAGAAGACCACAACAACAACAAAGTTTAGAAATGTATCTTCAATCCACGATTTATTCTTTGGTTATTATTTACAATTTTCATAATTTTCGGTTTTACTGCAGTCAACAAATGTTTACATTCAAATGAGTCCATGTTATTCTCAACATTTATTGTTTGTAATCTGTTTGCAATTGCAGTACCAACTGTATAATCTCTAACCGTTTTCCTGCCTCTTGGTTTCTCAATTACTGTAAAAGGGAAATAGTTTTTCTTCATTAGTTCTAGTTTTTGGTTTTGCATATTCATTGGTAGAAAATGTAAATTTTTCTTTCATTGGTTTATCTGCTTTAGTTTCGAAAATTTCATCATCATTGTAGTGTTACGATAAGGTAGTTTTTTCCAAAGATTGGTCTTGAGGGATGAACCCACTTTCGGTGTGTGAACGCAGTTCTGAGACTGCTTCAGCTGTAGCTGATGTCTAACATTAAATGCAGGTAGGTCAGCTTTCTTTAATTTACTACATCCTCTTAAGTTCTTACTCTTAGAGTAATCGAACAGTTGACAACTGTGAAGTTCTCCACTTGGCCACTCCTATAATCGTCTGTGAATTGCTCCACTTGCCCCTTCTATTTATAGGAAATAAGAAATATTAGCTTTGTAAAAAAATTAGATTTCCAAAGTTCAACATTGCTGCTTTCTTATTTAAGAGATATTTAAAATTAAGTGCAAGTTTATTTTGCTTCCTTATTCTTTATATATTCTAAAGTACAGTACTTACATTTATTATCATGTTTATCTTTGTGTGGAAAATTTACATAAAAACAAATTAAATCTTTAATCTCTTAACAATCTTTACATGTCTTTGCAGATTAATCAGTTTCTGCTTTTCATCATTTTCCATTGACAAAAGAATTTTCGAATGTTTTTCACTTGGAATCCGCCATAAACGTTCTTTGTAATAATAATTAGCAATATATTTTCCATATACACAAGGAATTCGATTTTCATTGCAATTTTTACATGATATTTATTTACATATGGTCTATACATCGTCCTGTAACCATCTTCTGTGTATTTCTGTGATGTAAAATTATCAATTGACTTCTCAGTGTTGCAATATTTGCAAAATTTGGATTTAATTAGACACAGTCCTAAGTCTGGCAGTGACTGCATTTATATATGTTGAAAATAATTAGTTACATTTGTGGAAAAGAAAAATTTTCTAACTTTTCCAATGTGTCTTTCAAAACAGTTATTACTTCAGGAACTGAAACAGATAGTTTATTACAGTCAATACCAAATAGAGATAAATCGGTTGTACCAGGTCTAACTACTTTTTCTGTAAATTCACTGTATTCATAGAATCTATTATCCTTGAAAAATACAGTAATCCATTAACATATCTAAATGCCAAATTTATTCTCGTATCTAATCCTGGAAATTGTCTTTTTATAGCTTCTCATGATTTATATGCAAAATTACATTCATCTAATTCCATATAGAAAAGTTCATTAAAGAATAAAAATCTTCTACCTAAATAAGTGTTGACTACACCATTTAATAAAAAGTTTTTACATAATCCTGTACTAGATATTGATTTTGGATATCCCAGAATTAATTGCAATCTGTGTAAATTCGTCATATATATCATACTGTCAACAAATAACACAATTTCGCCACTTAGTTTTTGATATATTCTGTCTATTTTTTGGAAATTTTGAGGTAAGAATAATAACCAACTGGTTATGAATTGTGCCATATTGTCACTTACTGAAATCCAGTTCTTATGAAAAATGTATAAAAACCCATTTACAAAAGTAAGTCATCGAAATTTTTCATTTGATATAATGAGTCAATTCGATCATTTAGTTTGTGTCGATAATGGCTGAACTGGTATAGCTGGTTGCATTATTTTTTTTACAATACAAACTTTGAATATCATCAATATCATCTTGAAATAATTCTAAATGTGAACTGCTGTTGATTCACAAACATCTCAATGATATAAACCTAGAGAGTGGCCAATTTCATGAACTAAAACTTCAAATAAATTTGTCAGATGTTTTGGTGTATTTCATCATCCATACGTATTTCTATTGGTTCTTTATTCTTATTCGGAAAAAATGCATGTCTTAACACATTCCCTTTTCCATCTACATCCTTTGAGCAACGATGACCATATATTTCATTTTCATGTAATCGTCTTTTATCTGAAATTAAAACATCAGGGTTATTGTTATTGAGGTGAAATATAATATTGGTATATTTTTGCCATAAATTAAATGCTTTTGCTGTTATCTCTAATACTTTCTTAGTTGCTCCTTCATAGAACCATTTTATATTCTTTTTACTCCATGCATATGTACTATTTGTACAACTACAAAAAGAATCTTATACACCACATCTAGGGTGATTCATAAAATTTAAAGTATCTTCAAATTTAAAGTATCTTCACTTAACTTGCTAATTGTGGCAAGATTGTGTGTTACTTGAAATAATGTTAATGCATCTCTTAATAGATCATCACTCACTTGAGTTATTTCAGTTGTTGATGGAATATCCAAGTAACCAAAATCAATTAAATATTTAATTGTTTTATTCCTTTAATTAGCAACTACTGATTTAAAAAAACAGCAATAGTAGAAGTATCTTCACTTATATGCATTTAAAATTTAAAAAATCTGCATCTAGGTTTCATTCTTTTTAATGCGTTTTCTACCATATAGACAAGTTTCTTGTTCCTTTCACCATTCATCAATACATTCTTTATGAAAAATATGATTACATCCTGTTTTTATAAATTGATGATTTTCATCATTTAAGCATATAGAACATTCACAACCCTCAGACCTCAATCAACTCATAAGTCTTAATTATTTTATTTATGAATGATGCAGATAATTGGTGACATTCTAAAATTATTTCCCAATTAACTTTGTTTTTAAATACGATTATAAAATCTTCAGACTATCTTAGTGCACTTGATATGGCAACCAAATTTAATTTGTCTTTAATTCTCTTATAAAATCTTCAGACATGTTTTGTGTAAATGATAAAAATTCATCAATTTCATTTGTCTTGAAATTCTCTCATTAAATTTTCAGATAACTTGTGAATTTGATATTTAGAAATACAGTCCCCATCTAATTACTCTTGAAATTCTCTTATAAGCGTTTCATGTAAATAAAGAGATTGTGAAATGAAATCTTTCTTTTCTGATAAACTAAATGGATTTTCCTTTTTTGCATAATCAACAACCCTTCATTGCTAATATCAATAATCCTAAATAAGATTAATGAGTTCACTATTTCCCAGCCCTGATTCCTATGCTCCAGCTTTCAACTCACTGACATTCAGACTCAATATGCTCAACATTTATTAGAAATAATTTTTAATACATCTATAAAAAACTAATATATCTATACCTGACGAGTTATTGGGGTCTAACTTATAATGAAAAAAGAACTATATTATCAACAAAAATAAGATGACAGTCATTTGCCACCTCCAGAAAAGAAATCAAAAAATAATCGTGGTACTGTTGTTGATTACCAATAATATTTTAATTTTTCTATAGGGATTTCCAGTGGTTAAATGTTTCACCCCTGAAAATTTTAAACAAAACAAAAAATTATGTTAAATTCCCTATAGAAAATGAAATTCAATTTACAAAAATTAAAAATGATGATCTGTTGGCTTTAGAATACGACAACAGCCATAATTTTTCGGTGGTGGAAGGATTCACCTCTGAAAATGTGACCAATTTCGTCACCTGTAGTTCTACTAATCAGAGTCGATCATATATCGCCTTTTCGAGGAAAGTTGCAGTTACTTTAAAGGGTTGCTATTCAATAGTGCACCTTTAAATATGCAACCAAATACAACATTCATTAAACTGAACAAAGGAAAATATGGAGCCAAATAAAAGATTTTTTTACAATGTAACAATAATGAATCGTTTCTCTAATAATCACTTTACTTCACTTTCAGCTATTTCTTAATGTTTTGCAAATCTAATAAAAAATATTTGTAATGAATGGCAGCTATCACAAGCATATTGTTAGTTGTGGCTATTCAAAAAAAACTATGTTGGATATATTTGAATTTATTCAGGAAAAGAATTATCAATTAAAATTAGGCATTTGGTGTAGAGATATTTCGGTTCCTTTAATCGAAGAGAAAAATGTGTTAATTACAAATGTTATCCTGACTTTTCTGTATGATTCTTTTTCACCCCTGAAAAATTTAAGAGACTGAGAACTGATTATATTAAGTTTCTAAAAACCAATGAAATTCCATTTATAGATATCAAACATGATAGTCCATGGGCTCTACAACATGAATACATTCTAAACGAAATAAAAACTTTGAAACCAAACAATCTTGTTCAAAAGCAATGTCTTTAATTAACAGTTGATTTTAGAAAATCAGTAATGATGTTTAATACAAAACAATGCAAACAAATTAGAAAATATTATTTGACTACAGAAAAAATATTTTGATCATTTAAAATATAGAAAAGAATATGAAACAATTCGAGCACAACAATTGAATTTGAACAACAATATCGACAACTACAACAACAAATTAGAAAAATACACATGTAGTGCCACCAACTGAAGATATTAATTTGAGACATGTTTGTTCTTTTAAAGATGTTTGATGATGAGTGTGAATATGATTACTATGTTATTAGAATACACAGGAGAAATTTGCAAAGGCAGTTATCTGGAATTATAGATAGTCATCTATACTGTGAAGAACTGTTGAAGCTTGAGTACACTCCTAACTCCATAAATCTGTATCAATGAATGAAAGAAAATTTGAGGATTGTCTGTCATCTCAACTATTCCAATATTTTGGACAACTATACACAAGAAGAATTGATTAATGATATAAATAATCTTAAACGGACTGAACTGATATAATTTTTGGTATCCCCATTTCAGGACTACCAAAATGTATACAAAATTCAGCTTTTTCAAAGGTCGGATTTTTCAGCCACTGAATTGATACAATTTTTTACCACAAATGGATCTTAGACTGTGTCAAAGAAATCTAATTATTCCTCTGAAAATTTTCGTACAATTGTATTTTCTTCATTTACCTAACTTCTGTGTTAATTATCAAATGCTAACCATTTAACATATATTTTATCTCTTTTCTTTCTCAAAACCTTATCAACTGGGTAAGCATCTGGATATTTTGTTTTCTGTATCTCTTGCTCATAAAAATTTCGTTTGATATCTTTCAATTTGTATGTGATTGGATTAGAATGAATAACATCTTCAATTTCAAAAAATTCTGTTGACCAATTAGCAGTATATCATTTTTCAAAAATTCCTATAAGTTTGTTAATTCTAACTTTATCTTCTTCTTTAAATTTTACTTTTTCTTTTATTCTTAACCCTGTCTGGGAGATGAGGTTTAAGTTCTTATTATTAACTTCTATTGCTTTCATTTTTATAGTTGAATGTTTTGTGTTATTGTATTCATCAACTAATTTCAAGACTAGATCGACCCTTTTGTAATTTCCTTCAAGACTAAATTTCTTCCTGATCTTTTCTTTAAGTGTTCTGTTGAATCGTTCAACAACACATGCTTTTATTTCTGTAAGTGTTGAATAATGATTAATGCTGTATTTCTTCATCAATTCTTTAAAACCTTTATTATAGAATTCTTTACCATTATCTGTCTAAATTTTTTGGTTGTCTTGACTTTTTTCAAAAGCATCAAGTATATTCTTACCTGTTTTATCTTTAACTGGGTTAGCCCAAGCAAATTTAGAAAAACACTGATAACAGTCAATAAATAAATATTCGTATCCTCAATTTATCTTCAAAATTCTTTTCAAA
Organism: Schistocerca piceifrons; assembly: GCF_021461385.2. Classification (NCBI taxonomy): domain Eukaryota; kingdom Metazoa; phylum Arthropoda; class Insecta; order Orthoptera; family Acrididae; genus Schistocerca; species Schistocerca piceifrons. The sequence goes on along the minus strand of NC_060139.1, from coordinate 288,855,732 downwards.
TTACCTGAATCCATCTCTACTAGATCAGCTTGCCATAGATCACCAGAACCGAGAGAAATTACATATCTTCATTTAAATTTTTTCCTAATTAGTTCATGTAATTCATGAATGATTTCTTCACGAATATTTATACCATCACCGACTTTTGAGCTACATTTGCCTACAAAAAATTCTTAACAAACTCACTCTTTTTAGTTTTACATACTGTACAAAGCCCTTCAGTCCTCTGTTGTCCATTTTTAGTGGCGAGTCTCAGTAATCTTTTTCCACTTCAAGCAATATATGTGATCGCTCTGAAGAGCTGAGTGTGAAGCGTGATCGTCATTTAAATAGAATGAAAATTTAATAATATTTAAATTACTTCATCAAATATAATAATCTTTACACCAACTGGAACACCTTTAACAGACTCCTTCAATCTTACAGTCAGAAAACTTGATTTGTTTACAATTATTGACTGATTAGTAGGAGCTATTTTATGAAGATTATCGAAATCAGTTACTGTAACATCAAAATCATTAAAAAATAATTCTTTATTTGTAGTTCACCCATAACAATTTCCTTAACAATAAACTTATACTCGAAATTGAGTGTTTTGTTGTTCCCCTCCAGTCTTAAACACAAATTCAATTATTTGTTTATCATATAATTTATCTTTAAGATTATTTAACTCATCTAAGTATGGAGGTAAATCTGTTTCTGAGAAATAATCTGAAAAGTTTCTGATAAGTAATTTTTTATAGTGTTATAGTTATCTTGATGAATGTGATTAATTTTTTCATTAAGCTGTGCAGCAGTGACATAATTATTGAACTGTATTAAAATGCTTGTGTATTCAGGTTTTGTACCATATTATTTTTCTATGTATTGTTTAGTAACTGCAGCATAGCCAGTTACCAGATCTTTTATATCTGCTATTCTTCTGCCTTTAAAATCAATATATGCTTTAGCTACTTTAAAAATGGTGTGAAGGTCTCTATGAAATTGTTTAATTTTTTGAATCAATTTCACTTTTGATTTTTTCTAATTCTCCGATTTTTTATTTTTCCATTGCTCTCTTTATTAGCCTCATTTCCAAAAATGTCCATTTATTAAACTCAAAATATCATTAAATTCAAAATTATCACAGAATGGTTTTAAAACCACAAACATAAGTGACCACACATTACTTCATCAAAATTTTGTATTCTCTTAGAATTGTAGTACAGATCTTTTTCCCTAAATAATTAACTAGTTTAATTGGTATATTACCACCAAATGAATCAAAACATGGGTTATATCTTTATTCTTACAATAACAAATTCAATGAGATCCAACATAATCAGAGGTATCTAAATTAACTATTCTAGATTCATATTCTCTAGGATGACTTGGTAATACATCAATCATAAAAAACCACCAAAGTTTTTGATTCTTAATTGTTTAACTAATTCTTCTATATCGAAATTTGATAATGGATTATTATATTTATTAAGCATTCTTCGAATATTTTTTACTCCTTTTCCTAGTTTCTTCTGTTCTTCCAATTCTGCATCAGCTGTTTTCTTGTTTATTACTGCATTTGCGATTGCTGCAAATCCACCAGCAAGTAAACCAATAGTTGCTAGATATGGTAATGCAGCCAAGAGTAATGGAAGAAATCCACCTTCATGTTGTGTTAGTCCTTTTCCTTCTTTCCTTTTCTTAGATATTCAATAATCTTTTTCACAACAGGAATACCTAGTGTAATGAGTAAACTACCACCAGTTTTTTCTCTTCCTTTCTCCTTTTTCATCACTTGAAAATGGTTCAATACTATTTAATTGATCATTTTCAGTTTAAATTCAACTGATTTTCGTTTAGTTTTGCCGCTACGTAGCAAAGTATAATCGACTGAAAAATTACTCATTTATATAGATTAAAAAATTTATTAATATTTTTCATAACGCCCAACCAGTTTCGTCCATACCTAAGCCCATTCCTAATTTTCTCTTTCCATACATCCAGCAAATTGAAGTTCTTTATCACCTTCACGACTTTTTTCTAAATCCTTATGATCATGATAGGCAATGACATGATGTTTGCAAGCTTCATCTAATTGATTAATTCCTTGATCTCCTCTAGCTAATCTCTCCTCTAGTTTGGTACCCAGGTCACAAAATCGATAGCCTGGAAGATGCATTTCAAATGGTGATTTTGTTAGTTAATGTATTCACTAAACCATATTTACCACTTTTCCAAAATGTGTTAGGAATATTATTCAAAAATTTGACTAGATATGGAATTACTTTTGGATTATCGATTATGTAATCACTGAATTTGTTTGTTAACATCTGTGCTATACCAACTTTTTCATTATGATAATTTTTATTTCCAGCTATTCCTTGTAGATGAATTATGGCTAATCTGTCAATTAAATCTCTAACATCATTCATCCAAACATATTCAGCTGGTTTTTCTATATATTTCTTTATCGAACCCTTCCCTTCTTTTCTCAGGCGAACTTGTTTGTGAATAATCTGAAGAATCTAAGAGATGAGAATAATCTCAATAATCAATAGTTGATCTTTGTAAGTTTGGGAAATAGTCACCAACAATTTTTTTATCAATTTTTTATATTTATTACCTTTACTTAATTTTGAATGGCTCTTCGGGTTTGGTGCCAGATCCTAAAATCAACTTGACTCGACATTTTGGCGATCCAGCTGGTCGACATCTTCAGGAAAATACTGCTTCTGCTGATGAGTCCCGCTGAAAACTGACGTCAGGCTGCAAATCGACGTCGTATGTAGGCCACAGTTCAGTACACGGCACATGCGCCGCCCATCACGGATGCTGCCCTCCAAGACAGGGAGGTAGCGCCGTCCTTAGTGGAACACTGCAACGACATATCACACTCAGGGCTGCACTGAAGAACATTCAGTTTCGATGTGAGACAATACAGGATTCCACGTCTTGCTAAGAGGAAACCCATTGTCTCTGTTGATTAAATTATTTGTCAACCAATTTCAATCGCCTCTTTATAGACACTGTTCCAAAAACCGGAAATTTTGGGAACTACCACAATTTCATCAAATTTCATACTGTGTCCCTCATCTAAGCAGTGTTCTGCTACTGCCGATTTTTCCGGCTGTTGTAGTCATGTATGACGACAATGTTCCACACGCCTGTCATGCACTGTGCGAATCGAACGGCCGACATAAGCTTTCCCACACTATCACGGAATTTTATACACACTGGGTTTCCTAAGCCCCACATCATCTTTCACAGAGCCGAGTAGTGCCCTAATCTTAGAAGCTGGACAGAACACACTCTTAATGTTAAAATACCTTAAAATTCGTCCAGTCTTAAACAATATGCCTGCAGCGTAAGGAAGAAAGGCCACCGATCTATGTTCCTCAACATGCACCTCTGGAGATGGTCCAAACTCCATAGACTCAGCAGGACTCATCAGCACAAGCAGCATTTTTCTGAAGATGGTGACCAGCAGCTGGATCGCCAAAATATCGAGTCAAGTTGATTTTAGGATCCGGCAGCAAACCCGAAGAGACTTACAAGACTTATTATGCCACGAAAGCCTACGTAATCACATTACACAATTTCATTTTATTTTGTTTTCTATCAGAATACAGTGCTCCTGAATTGAATAATATATCTGCATAATTTGATAAATCTACACTATCGAACTTTTTACCCATATCATCCATAGTAATCTGTTTTTCATTTAAAAGACTCATTAATCCGTCAGTTTCTTCAAATGTCTTTTCACCAATTGTTAATTTATCTCGATTGAATTCAACTCATCACTTAACAACATATTTAAACGTGCCAACCGGTTTCAGACCAAACACTTTGCCTTCACTACAATTAATATATTTTAACATTCTTTCACTAACATTTATCTTTTTAGCTTCATCCTGAAGACTGCCAGACTGTGTCTTTTTGTCTTCTTAGATTGTCTTTCTTCATTATAATTCTTCAAAACGTTTTGAATTTCTGATTCACTTAATGTATAGCAATAATTACCAGGAATATCATCAGACCAATCTTTTAGTGCTTTAATTGGTGATAAACCTCCAAACTCTTCTATATGATGATCATATGGATTCATCTGCTTTTCACCTTCTTTGTTTTCTTCCATGTCCTTCAAAACATTATCACCTAAACATTCAATTGCTTTACTTGTTCCATAGCATCAGCAACTGGCTGATCTTCTTTTTTATATTTTTCATAATCTGTTCTTGGTTGTTTTTTCCAAAGCTTGAATTGTGATTTCAATTCTTCAGATTTCTTTCTATTTCGCTTAGCTTTCTTAACAACCTCTAGATTGCATTCTCCAAACATTTATTAAAGAAGAAAAAACACTAAATGTTTATGTTTTACATTTATGTTTAACACTCACATTTCAGTAGCGGTGAAATCATGCTACCTAAATATATATGTTTAATGTTTACATTTATATTTAACATTTACATTTAATGTTTACATTTATGTTTAATGTTTACATTTATGTTGTTATGAAATGTATTTTATTTCTGAACTTACTGTCTATTGTAAAAAATCAAACTTATCAATCCAACATTTATTACACATTTCTTTAAGACCATGAAACTTTAATTCACCTCCAATGAACTCGTGGTAAAAGTGATTTAAATTTGTATCATCCTGTCAAACAGTATTTTAAAAAATGGTATTATCTCTGACTAATTGTTTCAGTAATTTTGAGTAAGTTTGAGCTAAATAAAATCCTTTATGTCTACCCCTAATAAAATATTCTCAAACTATATTCTGATTTTCAGGAACAAATTTATCAAATACCACTGAAGAATTTTTTGGAATTCATCTAATGGAATAATTTCATCATTATTTTCAATAAAAGTAGCTATTTTCTCTTTATGCTTATCCTCAATTTCTCACACTGCTCCATAAATTCTTGATATTTTGGTCGATCTAAACTTTTAGAATAGACATACAAATGATTAATTTTATTCCATTTCAACCATCCTGCAGCTAGAATATAATTGTCAATCATTAATGTAGTTTTTCCACAACCACTTGTTCCTATGATTGCACATCAAATAGAATTTGGTTAAAGTTCACCATGTTTATTTTTGATCTATTTTTAGGAATTCTTATTGTTGGTCCCCAATCAGTATTCATTTAGTTAAATAAAAATTTTTAATAGTAAATGTGCAGATTATTTCAGCTGAGTGACAACTCATCTGTTCTCAAAAAGAGATTGACTGTACCAATACGAGACAGCTTTAGTAATGTTGCACTGGATGATTTTTATTCAACTTTTTTAACTCCCAATATTATGTTGAAAAATAATAAATTATACTGTGATGGAAAATAACAGAAATTCCAACTGGTCAGTACAGTTTGAAAACCTTGGAAAATTTTATTTATTCGAAAAGGTCTAATATTGACATTAAAGCAGATGAGTAACTATTGAGAGTGAAGTAAAATTGCATATGGATATAAAAGATAGTATTGGAAGTGTGCTTGGTTTTAGTACCAAATTGTTGAGGCTATTGAAAAGACTGTTGCTAACGATGGTCCTAAAATGATTCCATTTGAATTAGTAAATATAAATGTCAATTTGGCTCATGGGATTTATGTAAAACATACTGATCATTTTAATTGAGAAACTAATATTACTGCCTCATTCAAATCTATTGCCGAATTTGGTGGACCACATTATCCTGTAAATATTCCAATTTTTTATCATATTCAAAATTTAGAAATAATTATAACTGATATAAATGATAATCTGATTGACTTCAATGGAACTGCTGTAAAGTTGTTTTATAAATGTCTTATTAAATTTTTTACCTTAATAAATCATGAATAAAATCGAGAGTTATCAGTTTTACTCATTCCCTATGAATGAGAAGACTAAAAATAATTTAAATGTGCCCAACAAGGATACTGAAATTAACATAATTATTGGTGATGGACGCTTCATCCTAATCATGCCCAGTTATACATGAATTTCAGTATTATTGCAAGTGATGGCGTACATTATCCAACTTATGATGGAAAATAAAATATATATATTAATCGATAATTATGTGGCAAAACTTTTTGATCTTATAACCATAAAGAAGGGAAATAATGTTATGTTTAGAATAGAGCACCCTTTTATTTCCTCTTCAGTTTTACTGCATTTGACTTCATCTCTTGCTGATAAAATAGGTGTGGAAGGGCATCTGCTTAATAATGGAAAATAAAGAGCAAGAAAAATTAAGTGCTTTATCCATTAGGAACGCTTGGTGGATTTTTATGAAGATTATAAGAATATTATGTGGGAGGAAGATTTAACAGTAAGTTTTACATGGTCATCAAGTGCTGGGGATTCTATTCTTCGATGGTTTGATTATAATGATGCTGGAATTGAAACAAAAGACACTCTTCCAAAATAAGGTAAAACTGTTGTAGAAACTATGGAAATTTGTGTACCAATGGTTAAATATGAACCAGAATTTGAGTTAGAAGATAGGGAAAATATTCTGAAAAATCCGAAACTTCTGATATCTTTTTAAGAACTACAAACTGTAGAAGTTGATGGATTGAGTGGTAAGAATAATTCTGAACTAGATAACACGAATTACTATAACTCAATAGAACTGATATGCCATATTTCGTATTTGTTACAATTCAGACAAATCGTAAAAATAATCAGTTAGTCGACTCTCCATTATTCGATCACGTTAACCTACAGAATATATACTTGAAAAATGGAAGAAACGAAATTTTCCCACAGGAGATGTGGAATATTAATCCTCCAAATAATTTTCTCTAAACATATGATGCATTTCTCGATTTTAAACGAGTTACACAACTGAAAGCAGATCTGGATATTAGCGCATATAATTTCATAACGAATTATCCGATTTATGTCATTAATATGACTTGAAGAAAGTATACTGTAACATTACAGAAAACAACTATGAAACGGTGTGCAACTTTTAATGAGAAAATTCCAGCAGGCACTTTAGCATACATAGTTAGGTATGGAAACAAGAATTTTACGTATGATGCTCAATGCAGAATACTTACTAAAATATTTTAATTTTTACTTCTACATAAGTGAATGAAAAATTTTAAAAATTTATAGAAGTGTTAACTATGTGCTTATATACATTTTTGCAACATTTTAAAAAAGATAGAGAAAGTAACAAGTGTTAGTGGCAGCTAAAGCAATTTTTATAGAGAAAGTAAAAAGTGTTAGTGGCAGCTAAAGCAATTTTTAACTCCATCAAGTCAGCACTTTGAATTTTTAAAATCGGTTAATATTTGACTGAGAAATTGGCAAAATATCGCTCTATCTTAATACTGAAGGTCACTTGGCGCTGCTGCTGCTATAGGTCATGCCTCGAGTACAGCTGTAACTTGACTGATGGCCATGCCTTCCAGTTTACTCTGCCTCTGTATCTCTGTCACTGTCACTCCCAGCTAGACTTGTCTTGCAGCACTAATGGAAACTGCCAATAGATGCCTCTGACTGCAGAAAGTTATATTACGATATTTTACATATTTTAGCTATTTCTTAATCGATTTTCATTATTTAAACTTTGAAATGAAGTTAATTAAACAGTTTCCTTTAGTTTCTAAGTAATTAAAATCGATTTTAATGATCATTATAATGTTCGAAATTTTCGAAAGTACTTACGATTTTTAACCGATTTTGATTATTTAAGCTTTAAAGGTTAGCTAATTAAACTGTTTAACAGCAATTATGAGTAATATTAATTAATATTATACTATAAATCTGCAAACAAGTGGATAATTGGCTTGGTCTCGTACCAACTTTGTCGTCAGATACCAACTATGTATACGAATTCGAAGCTTCTTTATTCTCACAAAACTCACTGCAGATACGCCGACTGAAAGATATGGCCACAATCTCACAAAGTTACTAGTGTGTTATGTATGGGTAGCGCTAGGTTTTTCACAGAACATTTTCTGTCTTTGCTTCTGTAAAATGTATTGCCATTGAGGCAGGTTTGAGACCTGTCTGTAGGTGGAATGAAGTGTTTCAACTCGAATAATGGAGTGGCTCTGTTAATTCAGAGATGGGACTCCATGCTGAGTTGATGTACAGAAGGCAGAGGCCTGAAGATCAGTGATCACTGAGTGGAAGGTGTTGGATAGGAAATGTTTTGCACTTTTTGAGAATGAATTTCTTCATCTAGGGAAATGAACCATTTACTTTCGTTCACCAATTCATTTTATTTATTTTCTCATGTGCACATTTTATAAAACTTGTATTAACTTTATTTTCTTATGTGCACCTTTTATAACAAAATATTAAAATTCAGTTTTCTTACATGCACCTTTGTGAAAAATATATTTTTTGAATGAAAGTGAGGTGAGTTAGACTTGAAAATTGGGAGTATAATAGGAGCAAAAGGTAGTTTCTGGATAACTAGATCAATTTCTGACAAACCCAGAGGTTCCTCAAAACTGAGGAATTCATTGTGCTTGACAAAGGCGATCGTGGCTTTAGCAAATGTGGCATGTACAAGACCTATGCCAATGTGAGAAATCTTATATTGGGCAGACATGCTGAACCATGCAAGAACATTGTGTTGAACACCATCGTTATACAAACCTGGTCTAACCTAATAAGTCAGTTTGAAGTGAAACAAGCACTGTATCATTTGTGAGATACAGAGGCCAGCGAGCATGCCGGGACTTCCCCAGTTCATTGCTAGTAGTGCCACATCACCAAAATGTGTCTGCGCATAGTGCACAAGTATTACACCATAATTAAGTATAAATTTAAAAGTCAACATTTATTATAAATATTTTGTCAACATATACTTTAACGTAATAACGTTTTAAATATTAAGTCTTTAAGTAATTAATTCAATAGTTTTCATAAAAATACTGTATTAAGAAAAAGTAAGTGGTGCTAAATACCCATTTGTAGTAGCTTAAGTACCTGTAATTTTAATGCTAGTTAATTTTGGTTACAGAAAATGAGAAAACTTATTAAGTAATAGAGCTATAACAAATTTCAGAATCGAAATATTAATAACAACCAATACAAGGTTGTTGTGTACATAGTTCCTCGTAGTCAGCACGTAAACAACTTTCCCACTAGAGCGCGCCCCACTAAGCACAACAGCACAGGCGCAGCGTTTGTCCGTCTCCGCACTACGAGATGGCGCTGCCTTAGAGGCGGACCAAATTCTGCTTCCACCGATCCGCATATTAATATGCAACGCAGCTAATGGGATTGCTGCTAATGTAGAACCTTTTCTCCTTGCGGATCACACTCACACAGTGATACCTGAATGTGCGAGGTATTATAACTAGTGTACAGACCTCTGATTAGTCAGTCTGCATTTGTCTGCACCAGTCTGTACACATCTGCATTTATCTGCACCTGTCTGTACCAGTCTACATTAGTCTGTACCAGTCTATAGTCAAGTTTCAGTCTGCGCCTAATAAGATTATCATATTCCTGTACATAGCCATGAAGATAAATGTAAAGTCACTTTGTCAAGTATCAGAGATATGTGAAAAAAAGATTAACGTACCAAGACCAAAGGAACTTCAGATTGTCAATTGTAAACAGCATCCAGAATCAAGTTACGAAATGTCTATGCTTTTTATTATTTTAATAAATGTGTGTGAAAATTAATCAAGTTCTGTTTAAAGTTGGTCACCGTCAATCTGCTACTCTAAGCGTGCAAGTGGCATTCCTATCGTCTGACCTAACAGCAGAAGATAAACACACCACGATAAGACCACGAGACATATTGCTGACACTCGCCTACTTTGTTAGAGCGACAAGTCAAATAATCTGATGGTGTGTGTACCGAAGGTCTTACAGTACGCACACCACAAAGATCTTTTAAAGTTTTAGTTCAGAGGTACAAATTCTAGAAGGCAAAGTTTTTATTCAAGCGAGCTGAAACTTTTTCTGTGACTTCAATCAAATTAAATGAATGCAGGTAAAAATTAAGAAGGTTCTAAATTAATTCGTAACTTTGTTATTAAAGATTATGTGTCTGAGAAAGCAGTCGTTCAGGGACTGCTGCCGTGTGCATAATGCAGATGACAGCTGGTGTTCCCTTGGCCATCTGCTGCGGCACATATATAAATACAGCCCAAGAGTAGAAGGGTTCACTTCACACTCAGGTATTAAAGAAGTTACATATGCAAAGTATAGTGACCGCACCAAAGTCCCACTCCCAGGCAAGCAAAAGGAAATTCTTTCATTTTCTATGGAACATTACCATTCGAAGCCAACAACAGCTGACGCTATTTATATTTCACAGAGACATTCAGGGATATGTGAACAGCTGGTACAAGATAATGCATACCTTATTATAGCTTTTAAACAGGACAGCTTCAATCTAAAACATATGTATAACAGTCATGTCAGTGGGGATATGACATTTAATGAAGTTAACAGTATATGTGCAGACTGCTGGAATCATGATAAGTTTGGCTTTGTAGTAATCGATAAGACTAGAAAATTGAATGGTCAGTGCAGACGGAACTCTCAAGAGTATTTAAATCGAAAGACTGTGTGAACGTTATTCAGTGCATAATAAGTGATGGATACATATGGAAAACAATTCACCCATGTAAACGAAGCAGAACTCATTTAATTAACATTTGTGAAGATCATGAGGCGAATGTGGATAAACTAATTTATGAAATCAATTTGACAAAAATTGCATAGCAACATTATTAGATTCAAATAGTGAAATGAATGAACGAATTAATAAACTCAATGCAATTAGCCATACAGTAAATATAGTCATATTAGAAAAAGTACTCCACATAAATTACATGAGTGGATGTAATATTCACCAATGTGTCAAACACACAGCCCAGCACTGGAACTCATGACACACAACACTTCATATGGTGCTTGGCTGAGAATATTCACTTGAGATGTATTGCTCTCAGAACCTCAGAGTTCACAAAAACAGTTGTAAGTTTTGAAGCAGTAACCTAAATACGCCCGTAAACATTGTAAATGGAAGGTTTGTCAGAGTATCGACAGAAAATTCACCTATATGTTGAACAAAAATTCAATAGATTAATAAAAGTCAGAAAGAAGTAAATAGACACACTAAAGCTCTTTTGAATTTATACAATAAGTTGGCTGTAAAGATTGATTAAATTGGGAGAACAATCAGTATGCTGACTTGCAAAGATTTATGAAACTGAATCCATACAGAGAAAAAAAACCCTCCCCCAATTAGCCTGAAGTGTCCACGGGGTGTCTCTCCTGAAACATGTCAGGCACATTCTCTCTGGAGTTTCTGCAGATATTTGTGATTCCTTTTTTTGCAGTGTGTAGCTGTAGTCAGCCCAAACAAACTTTCACACATTGTCCAGCCAGTTTGTTTACTGTTATGAGCAAAATGATTTTTAAAACGAAATATGTATTACGCTCCCATTCGATAGAGCGCCCCCCCCCTCCCAAATTAGTTTAGTGCGATATTCTTTTTATCAATACATATTAACAGTGGCAGCAAGACACAAAGAATAAACAGAAATCCACCAGTGACTGAGCAGCACTGCATGCTTGGTGGTAACTGTCAGCACAGGCCCAGAAAGTGCTATCGCTGCTGGAGTACTGGTTATCGTTTGTGTTTTACTGTCCCTGTTAATACAAAGCGATAAAAAGAATATCGCACGAGGCTAGTTTGGGGTCGCTTTATCAGATGGGAGAGTAATATCCCACTTTGAAAATCATTTTGTTCATAACGGAGGACAAACTTATGATTTCCATCGACACTAGACAACGCACGAAATATGTAACAAGCAGTACTTGTTTGCAGCTACACACTGCAAAAAAAAGAAATTGCAAATATCATCAGAAACTCCAGATAAAATTCGTCTGACGACATTCAGGACAGACAGTTGATTTTTCGTTTATTAACATTACAGAATGACCCACCACCTTTATAACTATGGTGGGTCGTTTGCTACTAAAAGCTACAAACAAGCTGCAGATTTAGATTCTTCATCTTTTTCTACAGATTTTCTCAGTGCTGTTATTTTTCTTGTCTTTTATATAATAACATTGCTAATTTAAAAAACATGTGATACATTAAGTACATTTTGGAAAAGGAAAACAAATTTTATTATATTCAAAAGCAGCAAGTAATGGACGAAATGAAAGATTTAGATGATGAAAGAAGTCCCTTCACTACGTCATTTCAAGTGGAAGGGCTTCGGTACGCATTTTGAGCCTACCTCACCTGAATTAACACATTCTATTCCACTATGGTTACAACTGTGTATATGTATGTCGTAAAATTAACTCTACATTGTTTATGTATGAGGTATCGTTCAAATGGCTCCAAGCACTATGGGACTTAACATCTGAGGTCATCAGTCCCCTAGAACTCAGAACTACTTAAATCTAACTAACCTAAAGACATCACACACATCCATGCCCGAGGCAGGATTCGAGCCTGCGGCTGTAGTGGTTGCGTGGTTCCAGACTAAAGCGCCTAGAACCGCTCGGCCACTGCGGCCGGCTATTTATGAGGTATGGCAGCACCATTTGTTACTACAATTACTTCCTCCATCTGCCAGCACCATAAGCAGAAGAAGAGCCTCAAAAGAGTGACCTCGATCCTCACTTCTCCAGAGGGCACTTCTTGTCTATGCTGTGTACTCGTGTTTGTGTAGTTGAATCTCATTATACTGTATATGGATTTTTATGTGAAATATTATAAAGTACACATGTTTTACAATTTCCATCTTATACAGTTTGCATACTACACAATTAAATGTTTGAAAATGATGATCCAGAGAACTAAAACATTACTTTGTACAGACATAAATATTCTTTCTTTTATTTCTTATTACCATCTAATTTCTAGATTCCTTGTATATATTACTTATAGTATTGCTGTAGTCGTGTAATTTGATACTATGCCATACCTATATCTGGTGTTAGTGATATGTTCATGTTGTCATCTGTGTCTACATGTTCATCTGATTACATATCTGTGTTTGAATCTCTGTTGTCCCATGTATCATGTTGTGGCATAGGATGTGTGTCTGATCATGATGTTGTATATGGTCCTTGCTGCTTGTAAGTCTTGAGTAGCTCTCTTGATATTTCATCAGTGATGCAGTTAAGCATGCTCTATTTATCTGAGTCCCTTAAAGCTTTGTGCGCGCTATATTCTAGTGTTACGTGTTTGGGGACTTACGCAGCCCATATTGAAGTGCATCACTTTGGCTAAGGCCAAAGCAATGCATGTATGTAAGGAAAGGGCCATGGCCCATCAGAAAGTGTACCATATCGTGACTTGGCTGAAAGTGTCTGAGCCTCAACCTTTACCAATTATTCAGGAAGAAGGAGAACACCCAACAGCCCTTGTCAGATGTTTCCCATTCTTTTTGTGATGTCTCAATCTTCCAAAGACTTAACTGGCATTTTTCTGTAATATGCTCCCCTGTTATCTTAAGGGCATCTGTGGATGAGGTGCCAAATGCCCTTTAGATTCTGAGCAATGTACCTCTTTGTCCACATCTCACAATAATTTTGTGGGTCATGAGTGTTGTAGATATGTCCAGGCACTTGCTTCAAAGCACGTAATACACATAAAGAGGGCTATACGAAGGTAGTATGTAGTGAGATGAATTTAGCATGGCAAGTTTGTACATTAGTCTTGTCTGTTTTCCAATTATAAATCTTATATGTTCGCTGAATGTCAATCGTTCATCGAGGTGTCTCCCCAGGTATCTTCTTGTTATTTTCCTCCATATGTTAGTGCTGATCAGCCTACTGGTGTTTTTCTGCAGCGCCTATATCATCAGTAAAAATACTGTCTTCTTTGCCACAGTCATAAGCTTGTTGTAGTTGAACGAGTCACTTGTTTTTATAAGTTTACAGTTAGTACTACTAGCAAGTTCTCAGCGTAGGTAACTATATACCCTTAACCCTATCATCTTCAGCTACGTTTTTTAGGAGTGGTTCTAGGGCAATATCCCAGAAACTGGCCCAGAGGTTGAGCCTTTTGGGAATCGTTTATTTTCTTCATAATCTTTTGTGTTCCTTCTTGCAACTGAGCCATCTTATCTTTGCAGTAGTCGAGTAAGCAATTAATAGGACTGCTGGTGTCAGCATCTCCCATTGCCTTCCAAAAAAGGCAGGCCACCACAGATTGTCGAAGACACTGGCTACATCTAATGCTATTGCTACAGTGTATTTTTCTTGTGTGTCCTGTATTACTGCCTGCGCGCGGTTAACTGCATCTACTCTTGAGCTTTCGGGTCTAAAGATGTACTGATGTGGACTAAGGCCAAGTAACCTCCGGTGTGACTACACAGGAGGCCTCCCTTGTTCCTTAGCCAAAATGTTCTAGCGGCAGATGGGCTGTAAGTCTTTTGGTTTGTTGTATCACGATCCTCTGATATTTTTATGATTACTACACACGCAGTTTTTCACATAGCAGGGGTCCTACCTTGCAGCAATGCTTCATTTGCTAACTCTCTTAGAAAAGGGCTGATCTGTGCAGTTGTAGTTTTGTGTGTCGCTGAGTGTAGGTCACCTGGACCAGGAGTCTTCTTATACTTTAATTGTTTAATGCCTGACACGATCTCTTCTTGGACAGTAATGGAGCCATTTGTGTGGGTGTCATCCATTTGTCTTCGTAAAGTCTGTGTGATGTTGTTGGTAATTCATCTTTTCGTCATCAGGAAGAAGTTGGTTCAGCAAGTATTCTGCTGAATATCTCCAGCCTCTTGTAATAGAGCCATCCGTGTGCCTAAGAGTTGACAGTACTGTCGACGTCTTTACCTTACTTATTTGAAGTCTGAATGATTCCCCCTATATATTCTTTTGTAGCTGTGTTTTGACAAAATTGTTTCAGTAATCCTGTTGCTATTTTATAATTCGTTTTTATAATTTGATTTGCATCACGCTATAATTCCAGTCTTACTTCCTTATCTTTCTAATTGTGCTTTTTGAAGTAGATCCGTCAGAATGTGTGCTTTATAGTCTATGCTACCACTGAATACATGGAGGCAAACGCCTTCAACCACATCCCTTAATTTTTGCCAGTCAGCCTTATTTAGAAGCAGTCGTTTTTGTTCGTGTATAGGCTGTGTGCCCCTGTTAGCGTATGTATCTGTGTGTGTGAGTATGGCATTATGGTCACTGTGTATTGAATTTTCTAGTACTTCCAATTTGTTGATGTATATTACAGACTTCACATTTGCCAGTGAGATGTCAGTATTGTCGGTTTCGTCCTGCATTGTAGCAGTATGAGGGCGTTGACTTGCTTTGTTTAGAACAAAGAGGCTGCATTCATTTACTGTGTCAACTACGATTTTTCTCCTATCGTCTGTTCTGTGTGTATGCCATAGAGTCGACTATGCACTTATATCACTAAGTATGAGTACTCTTTTGCCCCTAGAAAATTGTGCTACATCTCTTATTTGGCTCTTTGTCATAGGAATACTGGGCATGCACAGATGTGGTAATCCGAGATTTGCGTCCATGTATAATTTCAGCTGTGGCTACATGTTCAGAACAATGTTATGTTACTTCTGTAGCTGTGTAATTTGTATTAACTATTACAATCGCAGCCTTGACATTCTGAGTCCCAATAATTGTTACATTTGGCAAGGCCTAGAAGTTTCCCACCACACATATACGTCTCTTAGAGACATTGTATCTGCCTATATTTCTTTCAGAAGTCTACCCAGTTCCATTCCAACCAAGTACTTCCTATTGCAGTTTAGTTATGAGATCTTCACAGCAGGTGGGTACCTGGTGAAGCCATAGCACTTAGGTGTTGTCTCTTTACGGTCGAAATAAACGCGTCCATGGGCCTGTGCCGTCACGAAATCCTTATAAATTTTATCTATGTTTAAACTGTCACCTCCTCATTCACATGCTTGCCCTAAGAGATTGCAGAGCTCACAGTGGTCAGTTGGCAGGTTCTCTGTCCAACACTATCATTCTGTCTGTCTCCTCCATTGTCGAGAAATATATTTTTCCCCCTTCAAGGTGATCCGAGTCGTATCGCTAGCACAGAGCAATCTGGAATATTTCCTTATTTTCTAACCTAATTATGTGTAAGTGACTCTCACGATCATCATAATCAATTGCGTTGTTCTTGTTTTGTTGGGGTTTCTATCAGTGTCCTGTGATACATTCTGATATTTGTTTCCCTCTGTTGTTACTGTAGACAGTGAATTGTGTGTGGATAAAGTATCTGTAACTATATTATTATGTAGATCGTTGATGTTTTGTATATGGCTTTCAGTATCTATGTTATAGGAATATTGTTTGCCACCTCGAGGTTAGTTGGCAACTGAGTGTTTTCTTTATGGTTATTTCCTTGTGTGTCTGTTCTGTGTGTACCACCACCATATATAAACCGTCAGGCTTTATGCATGGTCTACATTTGCTAGTCATTTTTGAATGTAATTTTAATGATGTGTTTTGACCCAGTGAACCGTTTAGAGATGTTGTATCTTTCTGTGTTTTTTGTACTAGTGTCAGTATGTCTTTCTGTTCCTTGAAACTTCCTGACAGATTAAAACTGTGTGTCGGACCAAGACTCGAACTCGGGACCTTTGACTTTCACAGGCAAATGCTGTACCACCTGAGCTACCCAAGCACGACTCGCGACCTGTCCTCACAGCTTCAACTCTGCCAGTACCTCGTCTCCCACCTTCCAAACTTCACAGAACCTCTCCTGCGAACATATCAGTGCACACTCAGCTGCAAGGTGAAAATTTCACTCTGTAAAAATCCCCCCCAGGCTGTGGCTAAGCCATCTCTCCACAATATCCTTTCTTCCAGAGATGCTAGTCTTGCAAGGTCCGCTGGAGAGCCTCTGTGAAGTTTGGAAGGTAGGAGACAGGGTACTAGCGGACATAAAGCTGTGAGGACGGATCGTGAGTCGTGCTTGGGTAACTCAGATGGTAGAGCACCTACCCATGAAAGGCAAAGCTCCCGAGTTCGAGTCTCGCTCCGGCACAGAGTTTTAAACAAAGAAGTTTCACATCAGCGCACACGCCGCTGCACACTGATAATTTCATTCATATCTGTTCCTTGTTTTCTGGTGTCATGAGATGAATATGTGTGGGTATCCTAGGGCATCCCATTGAGTATTTTTCTTTTATTTTTTGGCACATTGTCCATGACGGTGGAAAATGTCCTCTTGCAGCTCCTTCACTCGTAGCAGAAGTCCAGCCAGGAAGACTCCCCACTGGGCCTTATCGTGTTTTAGATCCCTTGCTGTGTAGTAGTCAATGGCTCCCTGCACAAATGTCGTCTACGTAATCAGTGATGTTAAGATATCTTTGCTGTACAATGTCATGTTTCCAATGATGGAAGATTGTTCGTTTCTAGGTCTGTTGTGCTATACCCACATGTCAGCAAGCAACCACACCCGCCAAACTCTCGTTTTAGTTGATGGACATTTATGTTTGCGCCTATATGTATTATTCCTTTGCATACCTATATTTACTTTTAAGGAGAGAGTTCATGTCTGAACACAATAGTTGTGCACTCTGTCCTTCGTACAATTGCTTGTAGGTAGGGCAACCAAGTCACCTGGGTCTTATCACATATCCTATTTTTGACTGGTATGTATCCAACTGTGGATTCCTCTAGACATTCTTAATTCTGTGAAATGGTTTTGCACATTTTTCATCGACTGGTTGTTCATCGCAACATTTTGGTAGATGACCTAGGCCCTAGCAATTGCAGCACTTCTCTGCAGCTACAAAATATTTTATGTATAAGGACTTGAACTGTTGTGAACTTTATTTTAACTTCCTCATAGAACTCTTCCTTAGAGATGTGTTCACTTGAATTGATCTCACATTGTTCCTCCAGGAAGTTCTGGTCAGTTGGAGTAGTTGTGACCTGGCACACTGCAAGGAGAGCTCGCAATTTCCTTGGCTCTCCATATCTTACATATTTTTGTTGGGCCGTCTTTTCTACGATTTTACTTTTATCCGCTTGTGTTTCCATTTCCAAAATGATTGTGTTTGCTGTGGAACTGACTGCTTTTTTTTGCCTTGTCTTGGGTTGATTGTTTTAGTGATTGTTCCACATATGCCGTTGGCGTATTGATTTTTTTCCTATTTAAAAAAAGAGGAGACTTGGCTGTTTTGATTTGGCCTGCTGTATGCATTCTTATTGTTTGCTTTTGGTTTTGTAGCTGAGCCACTGACGATTAACTGCCAGAAAGAATTGTGGTGTTAACATACTTTCTGTTCTTAAACTTCGATTTTCTGCTTTGAGATCTGTTATTTCTCATTCCAGACGCTGAACCAGCGCATCTGGTGGATTTGCGTTAGCTAGTTCTTTACGTAAATGATGATTTTCTTTATTTAAATTCTCATTCTGTCCTAATTTTGTTTGAATCATGACAAGTGCCCAAATTTTCATTTTCACTGTCGCTGGTGTAACTGTTAAGGTTGTCTTATGCCTCAGTTCACTTCGAAGATCCATCAGAATATTGTGGACTACAGCAAATCTTTTCACAGTCGACGCATCTGAAGGTGTTGCCGACGATACCATTTCAGCAGAGAAAGTTCAGTTTATAGAACCTGTTTTTCTGCTGGTCTGTGTGCTGGCATTCCATTGTATTTCTGAAGTAAACATGAATACTAATTTTGGTGACCCACCTTTGCTACCAAGTCTAGAGATGACTGTCGCCAGTACGGACCAAGTAGTTTTGTTCAGCATCCATGCTTTTGGGCGGATATGGAGACAACGTAATCAGAGAGGCACAAAGTGAGCATCTCAAATTCTTCACAATGTGAGGTTTTTGGAGCAAAAATTGCTTCTATTTTTCCAAAAGCTGTCAGTTTCCAGTCTATTTGGCTGTAGTGTACAAAAACAATAGTCTATTTGGCTGTAGTGTAAAAACAGAACACATTGGGCACAAGTAAGTCACATGCCAGTTCACTGACTTTTCACAACCTTGTTACTACTTTCTTGATGCTACTCATATACACATACAGACACCACTGTGCTGATGTGTCTGCTGTTTCTGCAGTCACCAGCATCACACGCCACCTCCATCACTGAAACAATGTCCGCCTTTGCTCGTCGTGTGTCAGTTAGTGCTAGTGCTGCTGTTGCTGCTGCTGATGTAAGCTGCACTGACATTTAATAAACTGACGTAGCATGCCACAACCCAGGCCATGGATAAATGACTGTTACATGCACACGAATTCACGAACAGTAATTACACGCCTTTTAAAGTCACGGTATTATCTACACAGATAACACTCACTCACAACAATACTGATGGCACTACATGCACTCAATAACCGAATACGAAAGTTAGTGGATTCCGTTTTACACCACAATTAAATAATAAGACCACGCTTGACGTTAACCGATTATTGGTATGGTAGCCATCTTGGCAAACTCCTCTTGGGAGAGACACAGATATGAGCTGCCTGCAGGCACATAGTTTGTGTAGTATGCTGCAACATATCTACAAAATAGGAAATTATTATGGTAGAAAGGGCCATTTGTAAATAAAAATTGAGATTACTAAGAACCAAGCAAATGACTCACGAACAGAATTTCAAAGAGACTTTTCGATAGGTCACTAAAGTCATTGAACGAGTTTCACAAATGATTAATTAAGAGGGCACTGATAATACCACTGATGATTTCAGTAATTGACACGTAAATGTCAATTTAGATAGAAATACAGCATTAGCAGTGCACAGCCATATAGACTAGGTACACACCTAATAACATTAATGAGAAATGCAATACATATTGGAAGGGAGAGTTTGAATCAATTCCAGGTTTACTAGGCCTACTATTCTTTAAAAAAATCTCATCTTTGCAGTTATTTGGCGAAAGACTTAAAGTAGGTACAGAAATACTACACATGACTAAAGTGCACAAGCGAAGTGATGGAAACATAAAATACGATCACAGTAGGAAACACACTCACATTGTTAAAGCCATGTTGGATGGTAATTAAGGTGAAAGGGAGGGTAGTGCAATCAACATTCAGCATAAGAAATTGGACAATTGGTCTATGGAGTATATCAATTACAACAGTGTTCACGAGATTGTAAACTGTTCAAGACTTTTTAATTGCTTTAACATCTGCAGCAAAAACAGCATATAGGAATGAGAGTGTTTCACTTACCCCCCGAGCTTCAAGAAAGGTACATCACTGAACAATTATGAATATGATCATCAAAGAACTTCACAAACATGTATGGAAAAATGTAGATGTGTTATAATAAAGGTTTGGATTGTTTATTGCAGATAGACCTTGTGGGTAACTTTGAACATGCTTGTGTGAATAAAGGTTTCAAATATATATTAACGATCATTGACACATACTCAAAATTTGCTTGGACAGTACCTTCAAAAACAAAGACTAGGAAAGCAATTGCACAGATGTTTGAACAATTACATCAAATTGGCACAAATCGCATCCCAGACAACATACAGACTGATAATTGTAGTGAATTCCACAGTCAATACTAAACTGCATATTGTCCATGTTTCACTTCCATACATGGTTACACTCAATACAAATACTTTCCTGATGCTTAAATCTATACTCAATGATAACAAATTTCTCTTCTTTAGAAATGCTTTCCTCGCCATTCTTAATCTACATTTTATATCCTCTCTTCTTCGACCATCATCAGTTATTTTGCTGTTGAAATAGCAAAACTCATCTACAACTTTAAGGGTCTCATTTAAAGATTATAAAATTTAATAGAAAAAATAAAAATTTTTAAAAACTTCAAAGAATACATTCCAAATTGCGAAATTTTTCATCATTATTCTTAAGTTTCTTCATTCCTTTGTTTCTCGATTTAATATTCACTTCTTCAAAAAATTTAAGATCCCAATTACTAATTATTTTTAAACATCTATTAGGTGAAATAATTTTAAATTCACTGTTGAGTCCCAAACATATTTTTTCTTTATATCTGGGAGGTAAGTATTCACAACTAGTGATTTTATAAAAAACATTTATTCCTAACTCACTAATATTGTTAAACAAACAAGTGTTGCTAACATTGTTGAGCCTTTTCAGAAATATTCCCATTTATACATAAAAAAATGTTATTAGATTTTTTTACAATGCATAAAGCGATTGCTTAAACAGTCACATGTGTGTATGGTAATGTATGTATTTTATTTTCTAGAGCATATCTCTTATTATATAAGGACTCAACGCTATCTTGTTTAACTCAACAGTGTAGATGTCATATTTTTCACTTTGCATCAAATTCATCATTCTTATTGTTCTCTATTATTAAAAGAACAATCTTTATAATCTTTGAAGCTTATTTTATTTTTAACAACACACTGTTCACTCCTTTTGATTTTTCTTTTCATTGTCACCAACTTTATAAGCATACTCTTGATCTCAAACCACACAATTCTTCCACTATTTTTCCAGTACATTCATCTTTCAGTTTTGCTAAAACCTTCTTGTTTATTTGTGGAATACCATAAATATTGTCTGTTGAGTAATCATTCATATCAAAGTAATCAATCATCAATTTCATGTCTTCATAGAAACCATCAGTTTTGTATTATATATGTAACTGTTCATATCTTGATAACACAACTCAATTCTTGTTTTATTCCTAAGATGGCAACCAGATTTTCTTTAAATATAATTCTTTGTTCAAAGTTTGCTTCAGATATTAATTTAACGCATTTATCTCCATCTGAAACTAATTTTATATCCATTCTGTCCTTTTATTTTCTACAGGTTTTCCAAACAAGGAATTATTCATCAATTTGTAACATTTTTTTTCAAAATCATTCTTCAATTTCATTCTCATGACTGTACTTAAGTCTATTACACTTTTTCAAGCAGTCAGGTTGCTTCAGTTTTAAGACCATGTATTTTTATTATTTTCACTAGAAGAGATAAATACTGTTCAAGATTTCTATAGTGAACTACATAATTACATTTGTCATTCAAAGCAGTCATTAACTTATGTTCTTTAGTTCCTGGTATAATTTTATTTCAGAAGCAAATATTAAATCTTTATGTAAATCATAGAGTTCTTTTGGGTACTGTAAATCAACTTCAAAAATGTAACCAACCTGGAAGTGTCACAAATTGCACTCTTTTTCCTTGAATCAAAAGCATCTGGTTCATCCCATTCAAATACTTCACATGGTAAATATTGACTCATTGGGTAACCATATAAATTGTGTGCACCTAAATATGGTAGGTAATTTCATTTCTTTTTTATATCATAATCTTTCTCATATTTATTATTGCTTTTACAACACTGATATACCAGCTCTTATTCCTTTTTCAACCATAATAATCACATTGTATTCATGTAATAATTCTAGTGGTTGTTTAGTCACTTTTAACATTGCATCCTACGATAAACTAGATGCTATAAAATACCAAGATGGATCTAAATTGTATGCTCTTACTCAACTTTTTCTGTAATTTTCAAACACAGCAGCCAATAACAAAACATCAGTTTCAATATACAAATGATGAATTCACCAAGATTTTTTTATATTAAACCTTTCCCAAACTATGTTTGCATGTTTATAATCTTCATCACTTATTTCACTGTCATTCAGTTTACTGCAAATTTCTTCCTTTGCTGGTAACTGTCTCTCTTCAAATTTCTTCCATGCATCCATGTAATCTTACGGATAAACACCTTTTCTGATCACTAGATTGAATAAATCGGTCTGAAGACCTGAGCATGAAGCCTAATCTTCTGGGGAAAATTTTCTAATGTTTTTCAATTGATCTCTCTTCAAATTTGATGGAAGTTTGTCAAGTGAAGAAGCCATAAATTTAAATGCATCGATAAATCTAATCTTCATATTTTCTGTCTTCTTACCAAAGCTGATATATCTATCTCTTTTTTATCATAACCAAGTTCTTTCACAAACAGATGTGAATCATATGAATCACATCCTGAGACGTTATGTACATAAATTGGTACAAAACTCGGATATGTCAGGTTTGGATTACACTATTACATAATGGATTTATATATTTTCCAGTCAAATGATCATGATGACAAACCAAACCTATTCACTTCTCTATGAGTAATGAAAATACCACAGCATACAAATTTTTGATCTCACATATCTTGATTGTTCTTCTGGTGTTAACGGTACCATTTCTTCTATTTCAGAACAAATTCTTAAAATGTATTCTATTCCTTCTTTTATACATTCAATAATTTTTTTAACAATTTGGTCCTCTCTGCACAACAGGATCTTTGTAATACCACTAATGTACTTGGTGGTAATTCTATTAAGATGATACTCTCAGTGGAACATATCTGGTAATTCCTAGTTGCATAGCAATAATTCTACTTAATGTCCTTTTGGATGTGTGTGTTTAAAAATTACCCATTCTTCATAAAATATCTTTTTTACTATGCCCCAATTTTTTAATTAAAGTCTTTCATCTGTGTTCCCATAGTTTACTATCTGGCATTTAAACTCCATAATTTTTTTACTTGTCTGCATTTCGAATTCCCAAAAAAGTTGAACAGTTACTTTTAATTTGCGATGCACTCTTAGACATACATAACTTTATGTTTTGCTGCAGTTAGCAAATGTTTAGCTTCAATTGAGTTTATATTATTTACAAAATTTATAGTTTGTAATCGTTCAGCAAATGCTTTATCAACTACACAATCATTAACTGTTTTTGTTTTCTGTTTCTCAAAGATATTGGCAGAAAATGGAAATATTTTTTCAATGGTTTATTTTCTTTACTTTCGAAAATTTCATCATCAAAATGAGGCACCTGTTTTCTGGAAATATTAACTTAATAATGAATGAATGGATGCACTGTACATAAACTACTGGAAAGAAAAACAGGGCAATTAAACACAATTCTCTAAGTTAACTAAGCCAAAACACAAATAGAAATAAGACTACAACTTGGCCTTATGATCTTCCACATTTTCTGGAATAATATGTAAAGAAAATTGATACCTTTAACAATAAGTTTATAAAACACACTATACATGTATTTAACGATTAATTTTTACTAAAGTAACAGTTATTTCATCTAAATAGCTTATCTTTATGAATTCACAAACACTCAGACGTCTTACCTGAAGCATAGTTGCAATACGGAAGAGTATTTTGAATCCAAAAGCTGCTGAATTCAGTCTGTTCACAGTTTGATGAATGTTGTTCCCAGTTTAGTTTTCACTCCAAGAGAATGCTTATGAATCTGGTGCTATAAACTCTCTGTAGTGACTGGTTATTGAGTGCCCTTTTGAGGTACTTACGGGTAATATTGTAATGGATGTGTAATATATGGATGTGGTGCATGTTTGACAGGACTCGTGTTTTTTACTACACTGCACAAGGGTTGTCTTTAGATGCATTGCTCAAGGACAGTAAGGTTCGAGTCGAACTTTTAACCGATTCTGATGTGCTGTTGTCCTTCAGACACAGGATTTGTGGATGACTGGCAACATATACATAGACACGAATGAAGATAAAATTCATTCGCCAGCTGCAAAATCTTTATTTGGTTTGCTTTACCAATTTCAACAGTTTAAACTGACATCTTCAGAAGTGAAATAGGCTCGGATTATTGGTAAGCCAACATCAAAATAAGACTGGATGGTAGTGTCCATTGCCACAGAATCAATGGACATTATTGTTAAATTGTTATCTTAAGATTGACTTACCAATGATCTGAGTCTATTCAGATTCCGACGATCACACTTTTAACTGCTGAAACCGGTAAAATGTATCAAATAAAGGTTTTCTTGTGCAGCTGACGACTGGGTTTTATCTTTGTTGAAATATTATGCAGCTGCTAAACTACAGCTAGCAACAAAAAACACATCGACTCGCTGAGACAAATAATCTGAAAATAAGTGAATCGTACTATACACCTGGCGATTAAAGTTATGTTCTGTAATTGGATGTCAGTAATTTACATGGATAAGCCACACAACAATATTGACAAGTTGTAGGGTTTTGGTAGCTGTCCGATGGTAGAACCGCCATATTAGTGGACAGTATCGCACCTGTGACAGATCATGCTGGTGAAGGATATGTCCTAGGGGTAGACTTGACATGTCCTGTTAGTTTGCGTAGCATGTACAGCAATTTGTTGCTACTTCCAGAACTTCAAAATCTGCAGAAGTTCTCACCCCAAGTTTTTGACAATGTTAGAGAATAAATCTAGGTACATAGATCATTCTGAAACCTAAAGCAATGTATCAGATTGGGACAGAATTGAGTTGAATGACTCGGCATATCGTCTTCAAGCAGAGTAGCTGGTTGAAGTCTTATACTGATGTTAACACCGGAAAGAAGGCTTTGATGTCGTGTTGTCCTGAAAAAGATTTTTGTAAAATAATCAATAACGCGATTTTTGGGAAAATATGGAGAGTATTAGAAATCGTGGCGAAATTCTTTAGTCAGAAAATGAAATGGGCCATTTGGTGTTAGATATTACACCGCCATGCCAACTTTTAAACAGGCAACTATCTTTAACGATGAATCTGTGTCTCTGAAGATGGCTAAAAAGCACCTGTTTATGTTGCTACATGCATATTCGACCTATCAAAAGGCCACATGTATCACTTTCATTATAAGTTTATCAAAACTCATTTTGAAGATCGAAAGATATTTTATGCAGATGTGAACAGTTCCATTTCCTGTGTGAAAGGTTGTGGTCTACAACTATATGAAGTGACGAGGTGCCACCCTGATGTATTCGACACATATGGATATGCAGCTGGTAGCCCTTATAATGTAAAGATGGCAAACAATAAGGTTGTCGACCTGATGAAAGACAATGCGAATGGATCACAGATTATGAAGTTTATAAGTCTAGAATCCAATATGTATGTTTACCATACACAAGGAGTTCACACACTATGATGGGATAAGGGTGAGTTGTTCAACCACACAGTCTTACAATTGATGATTACTGGGAGTGTCTGGGTGGTGGTGTTGGTGCACCACACATGGTATGACAGGTTAATTTTCAACCTAAGAATCATATAGCTTATGCAGTTGAAGAACTGAGAATCGGTCCAGTCTGTCATGTCATGACAATAAGCAGTTCTTTGTGATGATGGAAATGAAATGCTCCACTACTCACACTATTCTCTTTATATTAAAGAGAGAGAGAGTTAGCCCTAATAAATCTGTTGTATATATAGTATGCACACAATGTATGTAAATATTTGTGTTTTTTATACACAGTTACATAATATTTAAGTACAATAATATATCGAGAAAATATCGAGAAAATATAAAAATGCAGTAAGTGAAACAGGCAAAAAGGAATACAAAAGTCTCAAAAATGAGATCGACAGGAAGTGCAAAATGGCGAAGCAGGGATGGCTAGAGGACAAATGTAAGGATGTAGAGGCCTATCTCACTAGGGGTAAGATAGATACCGCCTACAGGAAAATTAAAGAGACCTTTGGAGATAAGAGAACGACTTGTGTGAATATCAAGAGCTCAGATGGAAACCCTGTTCTAAGCAAAGAAGGGAAAGCAGAAAGGTGGAAGGAGTATATAGAGGGTCTATACAAGGGCGATGTACTTGAGGACAATATTATGGAAATGGAAGAGGATGTAGATGAAAATGAAATGGGAGATATGATACAGCGTGAAGAGTTTGACAGAGCACTGAAAGACCTGAGTCGAAACAAAGCCCCCGGAGTAGACAATATTCCATTGGAACTACTGACGGCCGTGGGAGAGCCAGTCCTGAAAAAACTCTACCATCTGGTGAGCAAGATGTATGAAACAGGCGAAATACCCTCAGACTTCAAGAAGAATATAATAATTCCAATACCAAAGAAAGCAGGTGTTGACAGATGTGAAAATTACCGAACTATCAGCTTAATAAGTCACAGCTGCAAAATACTAACACGAATTCTTTACAGACGAATGGAAAAACTAGTAGAAGCCAACCTCGGGGAAGATCAGTTTGGATTCCGTAGAAACACTGGAACACGTGAGGCAATACTGACCTTACGACTTATCTTAGTAGAAAGATTAAGGAAAGGCAAACCTACGTTTCTAGCATTTGTAGACTTAGAGAAAGCTTTTGACAATGTTGACTGGAATACTCTCTTTCAAATTCTAAAGGTGGCAGGGGTAAAATACAGGGAGCGAAAGGCTATTTACAATTTGTACAGAAACCAGATGGCAGTTATAAGAGTCGAGGGACATGAAAGGGAAGCAGTGGTTGGGAAGGGAGTAAGACAGGGTTGTAGACTCTCCCCGATGTTGTTCAATCTGTATATTGAGCAAGCAGTAAAGGAAACAAAAGAAAAATTCGGAGTAGGTATTAAAATTCATGGAGAAGAAATAAAAACTTTGAGGTTCGCCGATGACATTGTAATTTTGTCAGAGACAGCAAAGGACTTGGAAGAGCAGTTGAATGGAATGGACAGTGTCTTGAAAGGAGGATATAAGATGAACATCAACAAAAGCAAAACAAGGATAATGGAATGTAGTCTAATTAAGTCGGGTGATGCTGAGGGAATTAGATTAGGAAATGAGGCACTTAAAGTAGTAAATGAGTTTTGCTATTTGGGGAGCAAAATAACTGATGATGGTCGAAGTAGAGAGGATATAAAATGTAGACTGGCAATGGCAAGGAAAGCGTTTCTGAAGAAGAGAAATTTGTTAACATCCAGTATTGATTTAAGTGTCAGGAAGTCATTTCTGAAAGTATTCGTATGGAGTGTAGCGATGTATGGAAGTGAAACATGGACGATAAATAGTTTGGACAAGAAGAGAATAGAAGCTTTTGAAATGTGGTGCTACAGAAGAATGCTGAAGATTAGATGGGTAGATCACATAACTAATGAGGAAGTATTGAATAGGATTGGGGAGAAGAGAAGTTTGTGGCACAACTTAACTAGAAGAAGGGATTGGTTGGTAGGACATGTTCTGAGGCATCAAGGGATCACAAATTTAGTATTGGAGGGCAGCGTGGAGGGTAAAAATCGTAGAGGGAGACCAAGAGATGAATACACTAAGCAGATTCAGAAGGATGTAGGTTGCAGTAGGTACTGGGAGATGAAAAAGCTTGCACAGGATAGAGTAGCATGGAGAGCTGCATCAAGCCAGTCTCAGGACTGAAGACCACAACAACAACAACAATATATCGATAAATGTACTCTGTAATTAGGAGTTGTTTTATAAAGCTACTGTACAAAAGAACATACCCATATTTTGCTTATGATACATGCATTTCATATGTCTGAATACGTCTATACTATGTCTGATGAATAAGTACCATAATTTGTCATAAAATGAATATATGCAAGAATAGGAGTTTTATTTGAGTGAACCATGACACTTACATTTTGATGTTCAGGTTCTAAAACTGTTGTATTTCATCGGTCTTCTGTGGACAACCTTCGTTGCCATTTTCGATGAAGTACTATAATTATGCATTATGTTCACATTAACACAAACATGGACAAATTGAATGCTTACGGCATCCAGAAATTTTATGGCAAGATTTCCAACAGCAAACTTTTTTCATGCTAAAAAATTCATGAAGAAGAAACTGAGACCAAGTGAAGCTGGTGAGAGTAAAATAACTTTGGACAACTTAAATGTGAATGTGATGCTCATTCTATCTACTGTGATCGAATTTGATCAATTGCAATGTGTCATAACATGCACACATGCAGTTGAAATGGGGACCACACTAAGATTATTCATGGACAGCCATCTGCAGTTAATAAAATGGCCTTGAAGAAGGAATTTTTTTATTATAGAATGTTGCCAACAGCCACAATAGCACAACAAATCGAGTCAAATCTTTGGTATAAGCATTAGCTGATATTGGGGAACCTGTTACAAAAGTTGACAAAATGGCTGAACTTTTAGGAAGTCTGCCAACAAAATTTGGAACCTCTTTGACTGATAGGTACTTGTATGCTGAAGATCAACTAACATTCAATAATCTGCCTTCAAGATGTGTCCAATAACAGCATTTGCAGTGATTAATGTGGACAAAACAAGTAAGTACAGTTCAATAACAATTCATCTAACACAGTCAGTAGAAAAGATGTTGAATGTTATTGCTATCACCAAGGGAGCCATTTTAAATCTGAGAGCAAAAAACTTCAACAAAACTCAGTTGATTACTGATACTTCTGTTCCACGTTGCAAAAATATTTGGTTAGTTGATAGTACTGCATCGAAACATTTGATATTACACCGAGATTGATTCAAATCTTTACAGACAATTCTATCTGATGACTCCTATGTTCAACTTTGAGACAACTCGTTTGTTAATGTAGAGAGCATTGGATCTGTTGAGTGGTGGTGGTGGTTGTTGGGATGTTTAAGGGGGACTAAACAGCTAAGGTCATGGATCCATTGAGGTACTGCCTTTAGTTGAGGGGCAAATAGTAACCTTGCACATTGGAAAACATATTACACATGCCTAAGTTAAAGAGAAATTTATTCTCAGTGGGATCTGTCACAAAAACAGGAATTAAAGTTATTTCTGATAACGAGTGAACAAAAGTTCTCAATTTTAGGTCCATTTTCAGCAGAAAATAATAAGTACAACCAGTGCTATCAAAAGTTGTTTAAATGTCCAAATGTACTACAGCAAAATTCTGCTTTCTTAAATTCCACAACGATCTGGCATGAGAGACTTGAACACATCAAATTCAGAGGTATGTAGAATATGGCTGATAAGAATATAATTCCTGGTTTAAAAAGCAAATAGTTGATCTTTATTGTGAATCATGTCAGTATTGCAAGCTGAAGAGAAAATCGTATCATTGAAATTTGGAATCAAGATCAAAAGTTTCTGGTGGATTTATTCATGCTGATTTGAGTGGATGGATGGGGAAAATCATCTCTTTGAGGTGCACACTTGCACATAGTTTTCAAGGAAGATTGTACTTCATATAGATTTGTCTATTCTGTCAAAAGTGAACATGATAATTTTCCTGTGTCTTTGGAATTCCAGAAATTGATTGAAAGACGAGCTGGAAACAAAATCAAAGTTCTGGAAAGTGCTAACAGGGCGGAATTCATAAATAAGCAATTTAAAGATTATTTCAAGCAAAATACGATAACACACGAGGAAACAAGTCTGTATACACTGCAGCAGAATGTCCTAACTGATCGATGAAACATGTCCATTATTCAGTGAGCATAAACTATTTTAATGTGCACTGACTTATCTCAAGTATAGTAAATTGTGCTGCATACATCAATTAATGACTATGTAAAGCAAACAATGATGTTACTCTGTATGAAAAACCGTTTGGAGAACATCTATCTTTAAACACATGAGAAAGTTTCTGTCAGTCAAATATATACACTTTCCTTATTAATTTAGTTCAAACCAGCACGATAAATAGAAGAAATTTATCATGGTTGGCTATGATGGGGATACTACACATTATCGACTTTACAATCCTGATGAAAAGAAAATTAAATCTCCTGCAGAGTCTCTTTCAGTGAAGAAGAAACGTGTGGCTTAACTTTTGTGGAACAGAGATATGCAGAATTTTGTCTCAGGGACCTTGCTGCAGAAGATGTTCAAGAGGAAACTGAAGAGGATGATGCTAGTGAAGAAGTCAAAGAAATTTGAAAGAGGAAGTTGAGAGATCGAACTAATCTGTGAGCATCTGTTCGTTATCAAGACAAAGATAACAGCCTGTCCTGTCATTATCTCTGAACATCAAACTTTTGAAAAAGAAATGGCATCGCAAGATCATCGAAGTGGAAGCAAACAATGGAAAAAGAGATGGCATCTTTGAAGAGTATCATTACCACACAATTGCAAGGCAGTTGAATGCAAGTTGTTGTGTCATGTGAAGCAGAATTATAAGGGAAAAATGGATTGCTTTGAAGATAGACTATTTGCTCATAAAGTGCTATTTCCTTGATTAAAAATTCGGAGCAGCATAAACGTATCAACACATACACATTAAATATCGTTATATATGTGAACATGTTAAGGGCAGTGATACTGAAGTTTGTTGTGTTTTTTTCTGATAGACAGTTGGCACATTTGTTTGCAAAACCCTTGACTAGAGACAAATTCATATGGGATAGAAATGCTCTGTCAATGATTTCAAAAACGAACTTAATTAAACAAGAATGGGAATGTTAACAAGAGTGAGCTTGTTATACTGAGTGCCTTGTTTTGTTTATTCATACATTCGTAATGTGAGCACACCAGAGACGAACTATCATTCTGTGCATGACCGTGTTCTGTGGCCTTATAAAAATATATCTTTCCTTTGTTTTGTTATCATGGTTACTGTCACTTTTAGTTCTAATAAAAAGATCGTTTTGTTATTAGACTCAGAGTTTGTTCTGCTCTGTGATTTTCAGCAAAACGTAATTACAGACAACATTCATTTACACTTTTATATGAACTCTGAGGTATATTGCACTGAGCCAATTATTCTGTACTGGTCGTAGATATTAGCTTTGGAAGCTCAATTCTGAGAGTTTTTCATCATATGCATCCACCATACAACAATATGTTTTCGACAAATAATTGTCTCTGTAAACTACACCATCTATGTATACTGTGCTGAACCAGTTTTCTTTGCAAGTCTGAGACATGAGTGAAAAGCAAAGCTCATGTTTCAAAAGAACGCCATTAACATTGCATTTATATAGCAGTACTGTGATGCATTGGACTGAACCATTTGTTCTTTACAAGTCAGACATACTAATGTGTTACAAACGTTTGTGGTAGCTCAGTACAATTATTCTCAGCATTTCGCAATGTAATGAATAATTTTACATATCTCTCTTCCACACAACACTGTAATAATGTACAGTTAGATCTCATATTGGGGAATATATGATAGCAAATTAAACACATATTAAAACTTTTTAAAAACATTAATTTTTATTTCGATTTCATACACATACATGCCAATTACTAATAAATGCTCATACACCAATCATCATATCCATTCACAACACAGCAATCTTTGTTAAATAATTGTCTTTTATAGACCTTAAACTCAGTACTTACAAGATTTTGTTCACATGAATCAATTCATTTGTTCAATTCCACTCCAACACGAACTTTATTGCCCATTTTATAGTCAACCAAATGGTCATGAGCCTTTCTAACACTTTTGGTTAGTTGATATAATCTATCAATTGCGTAACACAGAACCGTACACAGTTTGAATATTTGACACAATTGGCTTTTTAAGTCATACATTGTGTGTCATACTACCGTCACATAATTTTAACACTGTGCCACTTAATACTGACATAATGGACACGGTGACAACTTTTGGTGGCAGTCCTGCTGCTGCTGCCAGTGTTGACGCACTCAGGAAAATGCTAATATTCATCTCCTGCAGATTGTATTCAGTGATTAATTGGCCAACACATACAAGATTCTTGCATATGCGATGCCACTCCACTTGACTTAATTGCTGTTGCTCAGTGTCCAGTTCTATGATTACTGTGAACATTTTGTCCAGTGCTAAGCCTACACTGATGAATTTAGACCCATAAGTGGTTAAGTGAAACATATTCATGAACATCAGACCTGTTTGATGATTTTGTAGACTGGGGGATTTGATGAACTGAGTGGAAAAGTTTATATGTACATGCAAAACTCCTTCTCAACTGCTATCCACGAATTATAATGGAGCACATCTGTCTGGAGTGCTGGATGGCAATTGCAATAGCCCATGTCATCCTAGGCAAATGAATATGCTAAAATAGAATTGGTCATAGGTTATAAATATAAGGGAAGGTCAGACTT
Source organism: Schistocerca piceifrons (assembly GCF_021461385.2). Lineage (NCBI taxonomy): Eukaryota > Metazoa > Arthropoda > Insecta > Orthoptera > Acrididae > Schistocerca > Schistocerca piceifrons. The sequence goes on along the minus strand of NC_060139.1, from coordinate 288,822,997 downwards.
GTCTCCAGGAATTAAGTATGTCATGGGTAAATATCAAGTCGTCCAAAGATTTAAGTAGATCATTAATTACAGATAAAGCTGAAAACCATGTATGTTCCTGGACTGAGGTAGGTCTTTAGCTAAAAATAGCTCCCACCAGTCTTGGGGCAAAGTAGGTCAGCCAAAAAGTAGGTCAGGAGCTGACCCACTTTGTCCTGGATTAGTGGGATTTTGTGCACTAGTGTGCACATAATGTGATGATGCAAATCTGATCTTTAGCCGTGACTGTCCACCATAGCATGATAGATATTCACTCTACTGCTCCACAGACGTCTCTAATGCATTCCTACTGGTTCTTTACTTTGAACCGAAATGCTGCAATCCACTTGAGCATGGCGTTCTACCTGTAGGTATCGCTCATGGTAACTGTGTGCATATTTGTGAACATCAGGGGCGACGTGATAGGTACAGGAAGTTTCACACTTTTGTTGATGTATGTAGTACCAGTTGAGACATGGAATCTTCTAGCACACCATGTCTGAGAGTTTGTTGCTCAGATCTGTAATTGATTATATTTCCCACAACTAGTATGTGTAACTTCTGCTTAACTGTTTCCTATTTGACACACATGATTTCACATGTCATTGCCACTGAAAAACACCAAAACTTCCTATTATGGAAAGCAAATGAAGCCCTCAAGTACATTTACAACTCAGCAGTAACAATAATTTAAGAGTGAATGTAATGAATAAAAATGATAATACGCACTTCATCAAAAAGAAGGAAAACAGCTCTAATGCTTTAAGAATAGATGATAAATCTTTATACTTCAAATCATTAAAACCAGAACAGAAAGGCGTCATATACATGGATACACACGCATTTAACAATGCAGAAGAGCACATTAAATACAGTGTAGTAACAAACTTTCGCTGAGTCAGTGTTAAACAGAAAACTATTTACCATATAGATACCTAACTTTATGGGAATGACGTTCAGACAGTGTGCTACAGGATTTGCGTAGTTACTAGTGTTAGTAGTGGTAGTATCATAGCTTGCCATTAGGTGTTGGCACTGGTATGATGACTTAGGGTTGAAACACAACCATCAGCGTGCATTACAGTTTCAGAGAGTCAACACGGGTCTGGACAAGGTCAGCAGGGCTTTACTCATAAAGGTGTTTCACCGAAACAACAGCAGTATTGCTGCTGCTCTACGCCGGTAACGACGTCTTTCCACACTGTACCTGAAGAACATGATCCGGAAATTCCAATTAACAGGCGATTTGGTAACTGCTCCTGGGAGAAGGTGATGGCCAATTGCGCCACAAACTGTTGAAAACTGTTTCCATAACTAAGAATGCTGGACGCAATGTGCGATCTTCAAGCACTGCACAAGCTGTGTCATGACAGCTGAACTTTCCATGGTCCATCGTCCGAAACGTGCTGCAAAGAACTGTGAAATGCTATCCCTAGTGCGGTTCCACGCTGACACACATTCAGATGGTCGACATATTGAGCAACATAAACATGTTACACAATTAACAAATGTTACCCTCTCATGTGGAAATTAAAATGTGTTTGGTTCATTTGCTATTTCTCTTCCACATGTCCTTACGAACGTTTCCACAAACTTTCGTTGTCCTATGATCACTCGTTTTTCGCGGAGGTCCCCTCAAGTAGCGAAAGTTTAATCATAATCACTGCAGATTATGCAAATAAAGTGATGAAGTGAATTAAAGAACTTCTGATGGATAACTTTTTCTACTCCATTTAAGATGTCTTTACAGAAACTTTTGAAATTAGTCTTTTAGATTATACGGGTGTTTCAAAAATGACCGGTATATTTGAAATGGCAATAAAAACTAAACGAGCAGCGATAGAAATACACCGTTTGTTGCAATATGTTTGGGACAACAGTACATTTTCAGGCGGACAAACTTTCGAAATTACAGTAGTTACAATTTTCAACAACAGATGGCGCTGCAAGTGATGTGAAAGATATAGAAGACAACGCAGTCTATGGGTGCGCCATTCTGTACGTTGTCTTTCTGCTGTAAGCGTGTGCTGTTCACAACGTGCAAGTGTGCTGTAGACAACGTGGTTTATTCCTTAGAACAAAGGATTTTTCTGGTGTTGCAATTCCATCGCCTAGAACACAGTGTTGTTGCAACAAGACGAAGTTTTCAACGGAGGTTTAATGTAACCAAAGGACCAAAAAGCGATACAATAAAGGATCTGTTTGAAAAATTTCAACGGACTGGGAACGTGACGGATGAACGTGCTGGAAAGGTAGGGCGACCGCGTACGGCAACCACAGAGGGCAACGCGCAGCTAGTGCAGCAGGTGATCCAATAGCGGTCTCGGGTTTCCATTCGCTGTGTTGCAGCTGCGGTCCAAATGACGCCAACGTCCACGTATCGTCTCATGCACCAGAGTTTACACCTCTATCCATACAAAAATCAAACGTGGCAACCCCTCAGCGCCGCTACCATTGCTGCACGAGAGACATTCGCTAACGATATAGTGCACAGGATTGATGACGGCGATATGCATGTGGGCAGCATTTGGTTTACTGACGAAGCTTATTTTTACCTGGACGGCTTCGTCAATAAACAGAACTGGCGCATATGGGGAACCGAAAAGCGCCATGTTGCAGTCCCATCGTCCCTGCATCCTCAAAAAGTACTGGTCTGGGCCGCCATTTCTTCCAAAGGAATCACTGGCCCATTTTTCAGATCCGAAACGATTACTGCATCACGCTATCTTCGTGAATTTGTGGCGGTACAAACTGCCTTAGACGACACTGCGCACACCTCGTGGTTTATGCAAGATGGTGCCCGGCAACATCGCACGGCCGACGTCTTTAATTTCCTGAATGAATATTTCGATGATCGTGTGATTGCTTTGGGCTATCCGAAACATACAGGAGGCGGCGTGGATTGGCCTCCCTATTCGCCAGACATGAACCCCTGTGACTTCTTTCTGTGGGGACACTTGAAAGACCAGGTGTACCACCAGAATCCAGAAACAATTGAACAGCTGAAGCAGTACATCTCATCTGCATGTGAAGCCATTCCACCAGACACGTTGTCAAAGGTTTCGGGTAATTTCATTCAGAGACTACGCCATATTATTGCTACACATGGTGGATATGTGGAAAATATCGTACTATAGAGTTTCCCAGACCGCAGCGCCATCTGTTGTTGAAAATTGTAACTACTGTAATTTCGAACGTTTGTCTGCCTGAAAATGTACTGTTGTCCCAAGCATATTGCAACAAATGGTGTATTTCTATCGCTGCTCGTTTAGATTTTATTGCCGTTTCAAATATACCGGTCATTTTTGAAACACCCTGTATTATGACTAAAATTAGCATTACAATATAACACTGTTCTGTAATGTAAAGTTGATTCGTTGCACTGCACTTAAATTAAATTTATCTTCTTGATTTCTTTCCACATCCAAGGTATCCCTCTCTGAAGAATCCATGGAACATGTGTGATTAATGTAAATGAACATAATGAAACACATTGCTGAAAACGTCCACATGGACTTATAGCTATTATGTTAAAGCGAATTATAACTAAATGATCTGCGTAATGCCTTTTTCTCCTCACGACTGCCAGTTAACTTGAAAATACGATGATAAAATACATGTCGAGGCACGCCAGTTCGTCCATTAGGAAATATTTGCATGCAGCGACAGACGTTCCATTTCCTGGGGGAAATATGTATCCATTGTTGCAGATATTCCATCCGCCAACAGTAAACAGCTCTGAGCCATGCGTCTGGCGTGCGATATGCAGGAGCCCTGGGTGTTACCACAATACCATCAAGTGAAGACCAACAGCGTGTGGTTTCAAAGTTCTCTTCCAAATAACGGGCACAGAGCAGCTAATCTTGTAAAACTGTCATCTGAGTGTGCTCTTATTGTGGTTGTTGTTGTTGTTGTTGTTGTTCAGTCCAAAGGCTGGTTTGATGCAGCTCTCCACACTAGTGTGCACAGCACAAACCTCTTCTTTTCTAATTAACCACTGCAACCTACATCCATTTGAAAATGGTTACTGCATTCCTGCCTAGGGCTCTGTCTACTATTTTTACCCCTTCTCTTACCTGTATTACCAAACTGTCCATTCCTTAGGGTCTCACTATGTGTCCTGTAACAGATCACTTCTTTTAGTCAAGTAGTGCCATAACTTTCTTACTTCCATAATTCTCGTCAGTACTTCCTCATTAGTTCTTTGATCTCCCCCTGAAATCTTCAAATTTTTCTATAGCACCACATTTCAGAAGGTTCTACTCTCTTCAGAATGAAATTTTTTCTCTGCAGCGGAGTGTGCACTGATATGAAACTTCCTCGCAAATTAAAACTGTGTGCCAGACCGAGACTCGAACTCGGGACCTTTGCCTTTCGTGGGCAAGTTCTCTACCAACAGAGCTACCCAAACACGACTCACAACCCGTCTGCACAGCTTTCCTAAGTCAGTACCTCATCTCCTAGCTTCCAAACTTCACAGAAGCTCTCATGCAAACCTTGCAGAACTAGCACTCCGGGAAGAAAGGATATTGCAGACACGGCTTAGACACAGCCTGGGAGATGTTTCCAGAATGAAATTTTCTCTCTGCAACGGGGTGTGCCCTGACGTGAAACTTCCTGACAGATTAAAACTGTGTGCTGGACCGAGACTCGAACTCGGGACCTTTGCCTTTTTTTGGGCAAGTGCTCTACCAACTCTTCTACTCTCTTCTTGTCTAGACTGCTTGTCGTTCACATTTCTCTCTGTAAAGGCTACAGTCAAGACAAATACCTTCAGGAAAGACTTCCTAATAACTTTATGTTCAGTGTTATAAAATTTCTTTTTTTCAGATTTTTTTTCTTTCTATTGCCAGTCTTCATTTTGTATCCTCTCTACTTCTATCATCTCCAGTTATTTTCAGCCCAGATAGCGAAACTCATTGCTGTTTGCAGAGTCTCATTTCCTATTTTAATCCCCCAGCCTTGTCTTATTTAATTCGACCATTTGTTTTACTTCTGTTTAAGTTTATTTTAAAATCTCTTTTCAAGAAATTATCCATTCCGTTCAAGAAGTCCTTTGCCACCTCTGACTGAATTATACCATGTTGTCAGTAAATCTCAAGGCTTTTCTTTCTTCTCCCTTCGACATTACTCCTTGGTTTCCTTCACTGCTTGCTCAGCGTACAAACTGAATAACATTTGAGATAGGATACTATCCCCTTTCGCTCCATTCTCAACTACTACATGTCCAACTAGCATAACTGCCGTTTGGTTTCCGTAAAAATCTCAAATAACGTATCATTCAATGAATTTTATACCTGCTACCTGCATAACTTCAAAGAGTGTTGTCCAGAAAACTTCGTCAAACGCTTGCTGCAAATTTACAATTACTATAAATGCAGATTTGCCTTTCTTCAACCTATCTTCTTCATGTCAGTTGTAACATGACTGGTCAAGATCACTTTTCGATCCTGTATCAATTCAGTTAAATTTTACTTCGTACACAAAATTGGGCAATACTGACTGTTGGATGGTGACTGAAAGGTTCTCATGCAAAGTTGCGGATTCTGTCAAATCCCTTTGATTCCAGCACATCCCTTGTCTAGTGTGTAGTTGTTGCAAGAAGGTTTCCCTCAAGTTGGGTGGCAACTCTAGGATGGTTGCCACGGCTTTCTCGGCGCATTCTGAAGTTGCAGAAGTGTCTGGGAATCTATCCCTGACTCGCCGCCGCAACGGTGCCTTAGAAACCGAGTGTCCACTTGAGATGTATCAAGTATCTATTCAGCATTGATGTGAAAAAGAATCCTGCCTTTCCGCTCCCGTTAAACGGGAGAAATTTACTACCCTCTCAACAATATTTCTGTCTTGCCAGTCTCTTATATTACTCCCCTTCTAGACATTGTGCACGCTTCATCAACCAAGAGTAAAATATCTTTCAAACTCAATACCAAACACAGAAATCGTGTATGCCTATTTGTACACCATATCGGGGAAACTTTCGCAGCGTTACTCTCTATTTCAATACTTCAAGGCACATTCATGCTCATCATATTGGTTACAAGCTTACTGTCGTCCCTAGAGAGTGAGTTTGGGCTAAGTACAGACAACTTGGCATGTTATTCATTTGTCATCTCGGAGTCGTCCTGTGCTGGTTATCTACCTCTTCCTGGCTCTCGTCCCTTGCTGATGTTTGCTGCTGTTTGAAGACCTGAGGGTCGCTTCTACTAACAGCATAAGGTGTTCGATCTCAGAGCGGCTACTGCTTACCTTGTTGTTTGAGCATCTTGGATACAGAGTAAGTTCGGTTATTTCTCTCTTTAATTTCAAAATGCGAGTTGTGCAGACAAGGAATTCTGATTTCGTTTTACTTTCAGTCTCCTTAATGATGTCTGTCGATGTCCTATAAAATTCTGTTTGGTCCCCCCCCCCCCCATCCAAGTCAACCAACCCATATAATTAACTTCATTGTTTCATGTTAGTTTCCTGTGTTTTTGTTATTCAAGAGTCACTTTAGAGTAATATCCCATGTGTTTTTTAAATACGAATACAAATTAAGTAATTTATGGATTCGACTACCATTTATGAAAATAACTTCCTACAACTTCTCCCACGATTAGGCGACTCTTATTTAACAAATACTCATTCCAGTCACATCAATGCGAGCACCGCCTATGATCAACGTCAACGTGAAATAACCACTAACAGGCGGGACGTGGCAGGTGGCAGCACTAGCAGTGGAGGGTGTATAAAGAGTGCCGAGGAGAAGAGAAAAATATTGCAGTCGTTGTAATGCGGAAACGGAGCAATTTATATGATGTCCAAAAGGGTAAGAGCACTGGCTTTCGGGTCAAGAGTCGAAGCATTTCTGAAATGTCGTGCCACCATAGTTAAAGTATCACATGCATGGCAAAAAGGTTGTTATCAAAAAAGTATGTTATCCAAAATCGAAAATGGTGTAACTGTGGTACAACATGGGCCATAGACTACAGGGGTGAATGGCTGCTGCAGAGATGCATACGAGTGAATCGATGTGTAACTGTTGAGCAACTGACAGCCCAGATGAACAAGGGGACCACCGACAGTGTCTTCTCAACAACCATTCAGCGAATGTTGCTGCATATGGGCCTCCGCAACAGGTGCCTGGTTCATGCACACATGCTAACTGCTGTTCATCTAAGACAAAGGCTAGAATTTGTATACCAGTGCTTCAACTAGACATCCACTGACTGAGAACAAGTGGCTTTTTCAGATGAATGACGTTTTATGCTCCATCGGACAAAAAGACCATTGGCATGTGTGGTGTGAAACATCTAAAAACAAACACCCTGCATGTGATGTAGTCTGGGGAATGATTCTGTGGCATTTACAGCGTGATCTTGTCGTTCTGGAAAGCGCAACAGATCAATACATGTGTTTGTCTACATTTGGGGAGCACATCCACCCCAACATGCAGTTTGTTTTTCCTCAGCATGATGGTATCTACCAGCAGGGCAATGCAACGTGCCACACACCATCTAGTGTACATATGTTGTGCAAAGAGCACCAGGATGAGTTTAAGTACTCTCCTGGCCACCACACTCCCTGGATTTAAACTCAATCGAGAATCTGTGGGGCCACCTCGATCAGGATGTTCACACCATGGATGCTCAAACAAGAAACTTTGCACAGCTGGTCATGTCACTGGAGTCAGCATGGCTCCACATCCCAGTCGATACCTTTCAGAACCTTGTTGACTCTCCTCTTGCACATCTCACAGCAGTCTGCACTGTAAAATGTGGTTATTCAGGCTTTTGACAGGTGGTCACATTAAACTAATTGGATAGTGTATAATCAGGAGTACACTAAGGTGGTGTGTCAGTATGATGGAGTATCCATTGTGTTCAGCTACCAAATTATTTATGGAATGTCCCATAGCATGCAAAGGTCATTATTGTGGCGGCGATTGTGTAGCAGTTACACCATTTTATTTCAGAGCTCAAACCATTAACTAATGCACATCCATTCCACATTACTTTGCAGCCAGGGCTTATTAAACTTATAGTTTGGTAGTATTCACACCTATGAACACCTGATTTCTTTGGAATTTCAGTTATTAGTTCGAATCTAAGCATATTTCGCACGTCTCATACCTCTTGCACACCAGGTGGAATAGTTTTGCCATCGCTTGCTCTTCCTAGGATTTAAGCCATTCTCTCACAGGCTGTGAAAATGCATGTGGACGAGGTGACCTCACAGTGCAGAATTCCACATTCCACTACAATGCAAAGTGCAAAACGAAGAATCTGGCATGTCAGATTTTTGCCTTAAGAGGAACATGATCAATGAGATGCGACATCATTTTACATCACATGCATCACTTACGAGCTGCAATACTGTTTAGAGTTAAAGTCTGTACTTGTTGGTTTTTTAATTATATATATGTTGTATGAATATAAGCTATTTCAAAGCATCAGCAACTTGAAGATCTCTAGGAAACACATCGTTTTAGTTGCTATTTCTTATAATAAAATTACAGGAAATTACTTAGCCATGGGTAAAAGCTTACTGTATTTGATGTTTTTAGTGTTATAACTTGTATCCAATGAAAGTATATTCTTTCAATGCTACAGCACAATGATGATGCATTAAAAGCACATCGTTCTGGTACGATTTGTCATAGTTAAATGTCAAATAATGACATTTGTAAATACAATCTTTACACAGTGTATGCCATATACAGAGACATGGCTGCAGTTTCGAAGCTGCAGTGAAGTTGATAGTGTTGTCAGCTGCAAAGCTCCTTCCAATTTTATTCAACTTTTCTTTTCTAAAATATTCTGAATCTTTCTTATTAATTTAATAGAAGTATTATTACAATAGTCGATGATAATTACTATAAATAACGTACTGGACTGTTATAATTAAACTGAAAATTTTCAGAGTGTTAAAAGTGTGGGCTGTATAATCGCAGGACGCTGAAACATCATAGGCATGTTCATAAATCGGTGTACTCACGGAGTATTCTGAAAATGTAAGCAATCAGGCTGTGAAATGTATCCTACTTTGATGCCAGTATGCAGTTTGACATTTTGTGATGTGTGTGTATTCCTTTTGTGTAGTGGATGTTGGTGTAACGGATTAAGAAGTGTGAAGTCTTCTTTACAAAACACAATTATTATTGGGAAGAAGTACTGCGCATTGCTGGTAAGGTTGTTTTATCAGAACGGCAGCAACAGCAGTGCTACACTGCGTGTATACCATATACGGAGGTATGGCTGCAATGTTGAAGCTGCAGTGATTGATAGCGTTGTCAGCTTTAAAGAAAAAGGCAGCAGGTTTGCGTCCAGCTCCTACCAATTTTTTTCACCCTTTGCTTTTTAAAAAATTCTGAGTCCTTCTTACTAATTTTATAGAAGTATTATCTACAACAGTCGATGATAGTTACTATAAATAATGCACTGGGTGGTTATAATTAAAGTGAGAGTTTTCAGGGTGCTACAGTTTGAGCTGTATACATTGCTTACAGATACAACTGTAAAGAGGTCCCATTTCAACAAATAGGCTAAAGAATATGATCAAGAAACCTGAAGAAGGTGAATTTGGTGGTGCAGCAGGGAGAGGGTTGTGGTCTTTTCCCATATCAGTTGTTGAAGAAGTTGCTGTAGTTACAGCCTACTGTCCAACAAGTGCCTCAAATTCTGCAGCCAGTACTCGAGGTGTGTCATGGGAATTCCCTCCCCCACCCCCCTTGTCAACTGTTAAAAAGATTTTGCAGAATATTTTACACAGGTATCCTCCCAGATTCAGAAAAGTGCACCAAATGAAGCCACAAAGTAAGCTACAGCACCATGACTTTGCCCTTCGTTTTTTGGCATGCATGGAAATGGGTAACATGGCTGGTTACGAACGAGACACATTTTACTCTTCTGCAGTGCCATAAATGCACAGAACTTTTGCATATGGGGTTCTACTCCAACATATGTTGTGCAGTAATATCCACTGCACTCAGCTTCTGTGACTGTGTGGAGTGGTTTCACAAGACCCTTCTTTCTCAGTCCATTTCTGTTCAAGGAGATGACACATCATGGGCTTTTTAAGTGTGCAGTGACATCTGCATGTTATAAAGACCTCCTTGTGCAAAATGAGATTCCAGGTTTGCAAGAACACAACTCTGTCCACACTACTATTTACAGGCAAGATGAAGCAACACCACATGTCGTCTGCCAGGTGAAAGATTTGCTTCAGGAAACCTTCGGTAATGACCGCATCATCTCTATTCAATTTCAAGATGTGCGGTGTTCCGGGTCCCCTTACCTACATACATGTGACTTCTGGTTGTGGGGATATCTGACAGATTGTGACTGTCAGGGATGTGTCCAGACTCTTTCTGATCCAAAGGAAAGCATATGACGATCGTTCTGTTTACATTGGATATGCTCCTAGCAACTGTCGACTGTGTCGTGTCGGGAGACCACAACGAACACATGTTGTAACTTGTGACCGTGTCCTAATAAATGTGCTAGAACCACCGTTAAGATGTGTTTGATCGTTCCTCCCCTTTCCCTGGACCCGTACCACATTGTAACTCCTTATAGTGCCTTATTTTCAACTTCAGGCAGAAAGTGGAACTATTATTTTTCTTCAGCATACTCTGTGAGTACACTGATTAATGAACATACTTACAATGTTTCAGCACCCTCCGATGTTTACAGCCCACACTGCAGCACTCGGAACACTATCAGTTTAATTATAACCACCCAGCATTTTCTACAATTCCTTTTGCACATGTCAATGATTGGAACGTTTCACCTGTAGCCATAAATCTTATCGTGGCTGCCAGTCTATGTCGGAAAGTAAACACAAGTTACATACTGGAAGTTTTTAGTATCACGAAACTTTAGGTAAAATGTACACATCTATCTTTTGGTTTTGTGGACTGCCTTATGTTTGTATCTTGCTGGTAAATATCTTTTTTACTGATGGTGAGCAGCTTTGAAAACATCTCTTCCACTCAAATGAAAGAAAAAACAAATCCCGATCTTGAGGTCTATTTGACTAAGTACAACTGGGTAGTATGAGCCACAGCAAAGTCAGATGGTGAAGACCGTAAACGGAATTTTTATTTTTGTTTTTTAGGACATGATGCCAAGGCTGAAGAAGAAATGTTCACTGAAGGTCTAGGGGGTGGTACAAGACTGCAAAGAAGTAAGTGGTTTCCAGTGTTTTGGGAGGCAGTATGATCAAATAGGCTGCAACCAATCTTTTAACGTTCCTAGAACAGGATTACAAATAAGATCGAAATCAATTGTAGGAAATCAGCAGACACATAGGAAAACTCAGATAGCCTTTCTCAAACAAAGATTTGAAGAAAATTGCGAAGCAAAATTTGTAGTTTACACAGAGATTAATATTCCAGGTCAGAGTTTCACAGGTGGTTTACGATTTGGCAGAAAATTGCCTCATAGGTTTAACAGAGAAAGGAAATTAGCAAGAAAATATTTCCGTCAAAACTTTACCATGAAGTACCTGGAACAGTACTACAGAAAACCTTAGTCCACAAGTGTGTTGCTATAGGTTGGGCAGACATCAAGTTCCGAAGTTTTAACACCAACTGTATTTTTATGATTTTGTACTTTTGAGACAAACAAATTAGTTTTTCAACAACAAAAACATGTTTTCCATTTAATAATCTACTTAGTTTTGTATGGCCAATACTACCTGACACTGTTCTTAACATCTGAAATTGTAAGTCTTCAAAAATCTTTTCTTCTTGTGTGTCGTTTTGGTTTGAATTTTTTTTTTTTTTTTACATTTTACAAAATGGTTCAAATGGCTCTGATCACTATGGGACTTAACATCTCAGGTCATCAGTCGCCTAGAACTTAGAACTACTTAAACCTAACTAACCTAAAGACATCACACACATCCATGCCTGAGGCAGGATTCGAACCTGCGACCATAGCGGTCGCACGGTTCCAGACTGAAGCGCTTAGAACCGCTTAGATTTTACACCAAAACAAATGTTCACATAAAGGTTTTATGCAGTTAGACCTTATTTCAAAACAACAGGTGTTCCATACCAATTTTGGCTTAAACGTCCCCATACTTGCTTCTATTCCCCTACTTATTTATCTTAAGTACAGTCAGGTAAAGACAGTGTGAAACTGTTTAGCAGTGACAGTTAGTTGTTAACTATAGCTAAAAACAACAGAAATATATTTTAAACATAATAATACAGAAAAATAAATACTTTAGTTTGATTCAACATACTTTTTTCCTGTCTTTAACAACCAATACTTTAGTTCCTAAAAAAAAGAAAGGATTGACATTTTAGCTGTGGTCTTCAATCCAAGGACTTGTTTCATACAGCTTTCCACACTATGAAATTCTGTGCAAGCCTCTTCATCTCTGTACAACTATTGCAGCCACATCCCTTTGAACCTGCTTACTGTAGACAAGCCTTGATCTCCACCTACAATTTTTACCTCTCATGCTTCCATTTGTTACCGAACTCATACTTCCTTAATGCGTCAGGTTGTGCCCTATTGACCAATCACTTCTTTTATTCAAGTTGTGATAGATTTCGTATCTCCCCCATTCAGTTCAGTTACGTGATTAGTTACATGATCTACCCATTTAAGATTCAGCATTCCTCTGTAGTACATTTTAAAAGCTTGTTTCCTCATCTCATCTGTACTATTTATCGTCCAAGTTTCATTTGACATGCAAGGCTACACTCCAGACTAACACCTTCAGAAAATTTACTACCTTCAGTGAAGACTTCATAACTTTTAAATTTATACTCGATGTTAAAATGTTTCTTTTTTCCAAAAAACTTTGGCTGTCATTGTTAGTCTGCATGTTACAACCTATTTAGATCTGCCATTGTCAGTTACTTCACTACCCATTGTGGCTTGGTAGATCAATGGTGAAGTTCCACGCTATGGATCCAAAAGTCTTGGATCCAGTCTCCAGTCAGGTCTGGGACGTTTACTTGCCACTCATCATTTTGAATTCTGGCAATATTTGCTGATGTAAAATATGTCAAGTAGTAATGTGGATCAGAGTCTGTGTTAAACTGCAGGTCTCCCTGTAACTGGCTGAATAACTTAGTTCAAATGTCAGAGAAAGGCAACGGCATATCACCTCCAACAGGAACACACCTAGTAGAGTGCTGTGGTATTAAGCCAATCTTCAAATAGATCACAGTTTTACCTGTAACAACAAATTAGTCTACTACTGTTAGTGTCTCATTTGCTTATCTAATTCTTCCAATATCAACTGTTGTCATTCGACTACACTTCATTATGTTTGATTTACTTTTGATGCTATTCATCATACACCTGTTTTCAAGACACTACCCATCCTATTAAATTAATTACCACTACACCAGACAAGTTGACGGCAGCAGACATTTAGAGCTACTCGTACAAAGGCGGGACAGGTCGCTAGTTCTTTAAAATTAAGCTAATTTTCACGAAATATTTATAAATTATGTACACATACCTTCCTTATAAATGTATATCTATTAGTGAAGACCTTATCAAAATCCCTATATTGTTTCCTGAGATCAGCCTTCACATACAGACAGAAAAAAGCGATGGGGGACTTAAGTAATATGTACAAATAGATGAAATGCAAACTCAGATTGAGGAAGGAAATCACCCACGACATGGTCCTCTTCTAAGAAAGTACTTCAATACTCAATATTCGCCTTAAAGGATTTAGGAAAACCACACAAAATCGAAAATGGATGCCCATTTTTTTAATAAAAATGAGCTAGGAAATGGTCTGCCTCCACAGTGTATTCAGTGCAGAATCTCACAGGAATACCATCCCAGCAGCACTTTAAGTCAGTCATCTTTGTTTTTGGATAGTGGAGACACTTCATTCAGTACCTCTCATTTGCGAATGTATGTGGTGCTGGTAGTTGCCAAACATTAGTATGACGGTACCCTAATGTGTGAATGTGTTTTTAAAAGTGCTCTGTTTGTCGTCAGTTTCTACACCAAACTTATCCACAAGAGAGATGATGTAAGATTTAGATCCGTTCATTGACTTCAGGTACGATAAAGATTTCCTGATGGATCTTCTGCAATGATCTGGCTGTGGAAATTATTTCACACTTCACATACCGCCCTCATTGTGTATGCACAAATTGCCATTGTGTTTTTTTCCACCAGTTTCCCAACACTGTCTTTTGCAGGGAGAATGTAGCACTCTAAACTTCTCGGAATTACACTATTAAAACATGGTGGATGTTTGCCATTTTTCGTTACTAAAGTAGGTACACATTTGTTTTGAACTTGGTTTTACGTATTTGCCGGCCGGGATGGCTGCGCGGTTCTAGGCGCTACAGTCTGGAACCGTGAGACTGCTACAGTGGCAGGTTCGAATCCTGCCTCGGGCATGGATGTGTGTGATGTCCTTAGGTTAGTTAGGTTTAAGTAGTTCTAAGTTCTAGGAGACTGATGACCTCCGACGTTAAGTCCCATAGTGCTCAGAGCCATTTGAACCATTTTTTACGTATTCAATGAACTTTCGAGATTGCAACTGGATGGTGTCGACTTCTTGCCACAATATTTCGGCTGACAACTAATCAGCCATCCTCAGGTGAATGTTTTACACTGGATAGCGCTAGTTCACATCGCTAAATTTATTCAAAATATTGGCGCGGAGACGCATACGCAGGGGCGATCGATACATGATCGCCATCTATGGAGTTAAGTGCCCACTTCGAATATCTATGACGCGAAGTAGCATACACGTCCTCTGGTAGAATGCGGGCTCGCGGCGTTAAAATCCAGATGTCGCATTAATAATTATCGCTAGACATGTCATTACTCATAAAATGTTTTCTGTTTGAAGCAATTAAAGAAATCAATGCGTCCAAGCCTCATCCATTTGAAAGCTATCATCACGATTAATTGGCACCAAATGATAAGTTGGTTGTGAGGATAAATTTTCTCGAAGCGGCCCTGCAAGCTACAAAAAGCGTAACATGATCTCTAGTGTTCGCAGTATAAGTAACTGATTGATCAGATAGAATCTGCAGCACTGTAATGTTCGCTGGCGATACGAGTGATCCTAGAGGAAAATATTGTCGCAGAACTATAGCTAGGAAATGCAGAAAAACTTGGACAAAATTTCAGCTTGGTGTACTGAATGCAGCTCTCTTTACACGTAGATTATTGCAAAATAATGTCTAATAACAAAGAGAAATATCCCAATATTATCCGATTACAAGACTATAGTGGATATCTGAAACACGTCACATCATAAGAATATTTAGGGTTGATACTACAAATCAATATGCAAAAGCACGAACACATGAAATTAGTATTAACGATGGCTAAAAGTAGACATGGACTTGTTGAAAGAATTCTGGGGAAGTGCAATGGTTCTTTCTATAAATGAAATCACATACAAGACTCTAGCGCGCTAATTTCTTGGAGTACGGCTCCAGTTTTTGGAATTCTTGTCAAGTAGACACGATAGCACAAATCAAACGAATTCAGGCTGGAAACATGATGTCGTTACGGAAGTGTAAGATACGCTCGGGGACTTGGAATACCTGGAATGAAGGCAACTCTGTTCTCGCGAAACTCTGTTTGCTAAATTTACAGAACTGTTTTCTTCATAACGTATCGCACCCCGCCAAGAACCCTAAAACGCTACACTCGATAAAACTCGGCTTACAGAATTTCAGTGACATAAACTAAAATTGCCGGTTTTCGACTTGTGTCTTCTTTCTCGCCGGGGTGCGATACATGGAGAGAGATTTAGGCACGTACAGAGGCATACAGTAGGTTACCATATTTCACTCACTGAATATATGTATGCTTATAGGACACAAAAATCGCTAATAGTGATAGGAGGTACCTCTTCCACACATTGAACAGCGGCGCGTAGAGGCATGTAGTAGGTTTTCATTTTTCCCCTCAATATGCGAATGGTTGTAGGACAGGAAAGTCTCTAATAGTGGTACGAAGTACCCTCTGCCACTCACTGAATAATGGCGTAAAGATAATTCGTAAGTAGCTGAGGCTGACGATTCGTTCTGTTAACTTCCGTAAAGTGTCAGCGCATTTGTTGTGTGCCCGAAAACAGTTGAGCATCTGGAACAGACAAATGCATGTGACTGATTTAGCGTAGACTTTTTATCCTATGTCTTAATTTTTCTGTCTCTAGCGTCGCATAACGTCGAGACATCAGCATCCTATATATGTTGATTCTGAATTAATTGTAAAATGTAAACTTTTACGGTCGGAATTATCACAATTAATAAAATATTCCGGGCTCTTACGCCGTGGTCGAATGGATTTCAACTTAAAATCCGACGTTTTAAGGTGAAATCCATTCGACCACGGCATAATAGCCCGGAATATTTTGATAATTGTGATGCTGAATTAGTACCTCATACCCCACACAATATACCAGAACTTCATTCATATTCAACAAGAATTTATCTGCAATGATCATTAAGAATTACAGATTAAGTTTCCGAATGCTTCTTGCTGATAAAAAATGAATGATTGCTTAAAATTTTGTTGTATTTGGGCACAACGCGTTTAATTTTAATTTCTATCACATTATGATGCAAAGTCACTATTATAGAATCTAATATATGCACTGTTCTTCTGTCCTTGTTATCACAGTGTCTTGTAAATGATCTAAGACACTGAAATTTATACATGCATCGGTATTATTCGTACACTCACTGTGTGTGTTAAAACTGTGAGCTAATTATTCCCACAACTCGACTTCCGATTCTCACGCAAAAAGCCGACACCTGATGAAAGCATACACGCGTGTAGAACGTAAAAACTCGTATTTTTGTTCATGTCCATATTGAATTCACTGTTGACATCGCGTTCCGCAAGCACTGCGTCTTATTTGACTGTGACAGCAAACAGCTGACAACCTACTGCCTGTATGCACCTGTTAAGGAATGCCATAACTCGCAGCAGGAACGATAAGCTTGGAAATGACCTCTAGCTGACATCAGGCTTACGATCAATGCTTTTTACTTACACAGCACAGTTTTGTTTCACGTAAATTCTGTCTTTCAGTAAAACTGTACAAGCTGTTTTTTCCGACGAAATAACATGTTGAAGAGAATCTGTAACATGCAATGAGCTTAAAGCATGTCAAGTAAGTGATTAACGCTTATTCATTCCGAAATTACTATTAATGGATAATTTGTACCCCTGCATAATAGTCCTATTCTTCTGGCCATTGAAAATAATGGAAAACGTCTAATTTGAACGATTGTATGACAAGTATTGCTTGGAAACTTAGCAGAACACAATTTTTAATTTTCGGCAATAAATTGTGAAGGGGATTGAACATCACTACATCTTAACACCGCCTACGGTTGTTCACCTCCTTGACTACGTCCGAACTTCAAGACCGAGAGATCATTCGCACAACGTGTTAAAGAATACAACAGTGCTTTCTCAAATTAAGGTTCGCTGAGATGGTGTTTAATGGGTCAATATTTCAACATTATTAACACTCTGACCGGTTCTTGACAACCCTTTCAGATGCCAGTTTACAAACATAAAATGAATGACGCTGTTTCAACAAAAATATCACAGAGTGGCTTTAGAAACAGGAAATTAAAGATCTGTGCGCAAGTACGCAGCAACGTACTGTTAACGACACGCCATAAGGGTCTCTGACACGACTGTCTCTTACAACGATTATGACCTCGCTGGAATGCATCCTTTATGTAATACGATGAATGAATCAATGAGCAGCTGCCGCTTGCAAGGATTATGATTAATCGTCATTCACAACTTACCATCCTAAATGGAAGTTTGCTTAAGAAATGCAGTTACTTTAGAATCAAGCAAACAACTACTGACGTCCACATTCCTCTAAAATGCTCGTGAAGTGCATGTAGTTCGCATTGCATTCATGTACTTGTATGTCACAATTCACGCAAATCAAGCTGTAATGACATCACAAACGACATTAAATAAACTTTTATTCATATTTTGCCTCTCAAACTACAATTGTGGATACATTGTTCAAAAGTTTAGTACTTTCCCAAGTCAACGTAAACAAAATATTATTTTGTTCGCATAATTAATAAAAAACGAACCTGTCACAGTTCTTAACCTAGCAGACCAGAACACATCGCGAAAGAACACCGCTACTGTATACCACGTAATTAGGTCTCTACTTTACTAGAAGCAATTAACTTGCACACACATTCCGTGCTAACTGACCTGGGTCACTGATGTGACAGACGATGCCATTAACCTCTGACAGATGGATTCATATCAGACATAACGAGAGTTTCCGTCACAATTCACCATCCTCTCCGACTTCTCAAACACTTTCTGGACACTCACTTTAACCCGACCTCGCTATTACTTCCGCGTACGACAACACCGAAATTTACCAAGATTTACAAACTCCTCATTTCGCGCACACACTATCAGTCAACACAGACTCCATCGAATATATTCGTAATTGCATGAGGGTGGTCGAGATGGCAGCACCGCCTACAGTAGGAAAGTTCTCCTGCATACCGTTAGATGGGGTGTAAACCTGAATTGAATGATTTGCGCTTGCTTCGAGTAGTACAGTGCGTGAAAAACAGCAGAAAGCCTTAGGTTGTACGAGTTTCGATACACGGACGGCAGCTCACATGCAGATAGCTGGAAACATAAATAAAATACACGTATTATTGCACTTCTCAGATGCGGATAGAAAAATAAGAACTTCCGTGAAATGTTACCTGAGAGACGTCCGCTATTAATAACAACCGAGCAAATTATTAGATCATCGAATTTGATAATCGGCTCCTTAGCAGGGCGCCATTGCAGGAACGTGTTCAACTGTTTAACATCTTAATTTCAATTAATTATTCACACTGGATTACTAACGGAGCTTTGAGGATTTACCGATACGTCAATTCTAAAAAGAGATAGGATGTAGTACAACTTCGACAGTTATCAGCCAGTTAACAACATGTGTAAATCTGTTAACACAGTTGTGGTAACAATGACTAACAAAGTACAAATGGCAAGTAAAACAAACAGTAAGGCATGTTCAGTAGAGTTGGGCAACACGATTCTTTTTCCCGATTCGATTCCTACGATTCAATCTCACATTGCGAATCGATTACTACGATTCGTTCACGATTCATTCTAGTCTTCGATGGCACGATTCTTACGGAATGCAAAAAGTTCTACATCTTACTCACAGATGGCAGGACATGTCTAAAATTGTCAATGGGGTTAGAATCGAACTGTGTGATGATGAGATATGCCACAAATAGTTTATTTATGAGTAAACATGCAAATGACGTTGCAAGTGTGATTCTCGATTTATAAGTGTAATGCCTTAATTGTTGAAAGGTCACGTTTGATTTGATTGCATCTATTGTTTTATTTCAGTATGCCAGAAAAGAGGAGTCGATTTGTGCGGAAGATGGTGCAAAATTACGTGGTATGCCAGTTTGGTTGTGTGGCTTGAACGTATTTAACTACAGACCTCTGTTTTATAGTAACAAAATCTAGCAGTGAGGCAGACGTGGTTTGCCTCATATCATCCTAAGTTTTCCTGTGCTAAATGTCTTTCCAAGTCCATATCACCCTTGTAATTCATAACGCAGCTAACAGCCCTCCCACACAGCAAATTTAGCTTAACTTTCATTTCTTCTAAATACAAAGCATAGGTATTTTGTTTTTAATTTGTATGAGAACTTGCCGCCGTCACTGCTATTTACGTAAGAAGACGACATACTTCTAAACAATAGGATTCAATCGTATACCGCGACGTTACTTCACCAACATTTAATATGAATCTGAACACGGTAACATTCGAAAATTAGAATTTTAAAGACGGTATTACACGGCGATCCGTCAAGAAAGGTATTGGTTAGAGAGCTTACATTCGCTCTGTAATATTGGTCTAGTGCGATAGCCATTTAGTGGCGGTACTGGTGGAACTAACAGAATTAGCAAATTAGCAGTGAAGTAATGTCACTGTATACGATTGTATCCTACACTTTAGAAGTATGTCGTCTTCTCACATAAATAATAGTGGCAGAAGCAAGTTCTCAGACAAATTAAAAGCAAAATACCTGTGCTTTGTATTTCGACGAAACAAAAAGTTAAGCTACATTTGCAGTGTGTGAGGGCTGACAGTTGCTTTATTGTGAAATATAAGGTGCTGTGGAATTGGAAAGAGCACAGAAAAACGTAGGATGATATGAATCCGCCCATGTGCACTATATAGGGATAGTAAATGGGAAATGCCTTTACGCTCGTTCCCGTCAGCCACCGCCAAATGTCAGCTTGGTTTTCACGAGTAATATTGCGGCCCACGAACTTCGTTTGTTCGTTCCGAGCTTCCTTTGTTCACACGCATCCTCCACTTGACTGCCACCTGGCGGTCGTAATCATTCGGCACGATTCGGAAGTTGCCTTCGAAGCATAGCGTACTAAGAATCGATGAATCGTTGGAACTTAGAATCGTGACGACTCGGAAACACGCAATCGTTCTTACGATTCTTTTGAACGACGATTCGTCCGTATCACGATTCGATTCTTACGACTCTTTGTTTAGAGTCGTTCAATTGAACGACTCATTCACGAATCGCCACAACTCTAATGTTCAGTAAATCACGTTAGACAAAAAGGCAGTAGGTTCATATCTGAACGAGAAACTTGAAACTTTTCAGCGCAGGACAGGAGTACGTAAAGGAGCAATGGCTCAAGTTTAAAAGAATAGTTGGCCACGCTCAGGAGAGATATGTACCCAGTAAAATAGTTCATAATAGGAGGGACCCTCCATGTAAAGAAACTTATGAAGAAACAGAGACTGTTGCATAATAGTTGTAAAACAGATCATAATGCTTTGGATACAGAAATGCTGAATGAAACATGTTTGACTGTGAAGAGAGCAATTCGTGAAGCCTTCAGTACTAACGTAGCTGAATTTTGCCCAATGATCTTTCACAAAAATCAAAGATATTCTGATTGCTTGTAAAAGCTGTTAGTGGCATCAAAGTTAGTGTACAGTCACTCGTGGGGTTGAGTGTAGCGAAGTAAAAGCAGAAAGTTTTAACTCTATTTTCAAAAGTTCATTTGCAAAGGAAAACCCAAGAGAACTGCCCCAGTTTAATTCTTGAACCAACTGAAATTATTAAATCTTAACAGAGCTCCAGGACCCAATGAACTCCCTATCACATTCCATACTGGATTTGCAGCTGAGTTAATCTCTATTTTAAATATAACCTATTGGAGATCCTACAAACACAAACCTGTGCCCAATAGTTGGAAGAAAGTATATGTCACACCCATTAACAAAAACATATTCTGAGCTCATACATAATGAGATCTCTGTGACAGAACAGTCTCCTTCATACCATCCAGTGTGGATTCGGAAAACACAAATCCTGAAACCCAGCTCTCACTTTTGTCACATGACATGTTGTTGTTGTTGTTGTTGTTGTTGTGGTCTTCAGTCCTGAGACTGGTTTGATGCAGCTCTCCATGCTACTCTATCCCGTGCAAGCTTCTTCATCTCCCAGTACCTACTGCAGCTTACATCCTTCTGAATCTGCTTAGCATATTCATCTCTTGGTCTCCCTCTACGATTTTTACCCTCCACGCTGCCCTCCAATACTAAACTGGCGATCCCTCGATGTCTCAGAACATGTCCTACCAACCGATCCCTTCTTCTAGTCAAGTTGTGCCACAAACTTCTCTTCTCCCCAATTCTATTCAATACCTCCTCATTAGTTATGTGATCTACCCATCTAATCTTCAGCATTCTTCTGTGGCACCACATTTCGAAAGCTTCTATTCTCTTCTTGTCTAAACCAATTATTGTCCACGTTTCACTTCCATAGATGGCTACACTCCATACAAATACTTTCAGAAACGACTTCCTGACATTTAAATCTATACTCGATATTAACAAATTTTTCTTCTTCATAAACGCTTTCCTTGCCATTGCCAGTCTACATTTTATATCCTCCCTACTTCGACCATCATCAGTTATTTTGCTCCCCAAATAGCAAAACTCCTTTACTACTTTAAGTGTCTATTTCCTAATCTAATACCCTCCTTTCAAGATACTGTCCATTCCGTTCAACTGCTCTTCCAAGTCCATTGCTGTCTCTGACAGAATTACAATGTCATCGGCGAACCTCAAAGTTTTTATTTCTTCTCCATGGATTTTAATACCTACTCCGAATTTTTCTTTTGTTTCCTTTACTGCTTGCTAAATATACTGATTGAATAACATCGGGGAGAGGCTACAATCCTGTCTCACTCCTTTCCCAACCACTGCTTCCCTTTCATGCCCCTCGACTCTTATAACTGCCATCTGCTTTCTTTACAAATTGTAAATAGCCTTTCAATCCCTGTATTTTACCCCTGCCACCTTCAGAATTTGAAAGAGAGTATTCCAGTCAACATTGTCAAAAGCTTTCTCTAAGTCTACAAATGCTAGAAACGTACGTTTGCCTTTCCTTAATCTTTCTTCTAATATAAGTCGTAGGGTCAGTATTGCCTCACGTGTTCCAACATTTCTACGGAATCCAAACTGATCTTCCCCGATGTCGGCTTCTATCAGTTTTTCCATTCGTCTGTAAAGAATTCGCGTTAGTATTTTGCAGGTGTGACTTCTTAAACTGATAGTTCAGTAATTTTCACATCTGTCAACACCTGCTTTCTTTGGGATTGGAATTATTATATTCTTCTTGAAGTCTGAGGGTATTTTGCCTGTCTCATACATCTTGCTCACCAGATGGTAGAGTTTTGTCAGGACTAGCTCTCCCAAGGCTGTCAGTAGTTCTAATGGAATGTTGTCTACTCCTGGGGCCTTGTTTTGACTCAGGTCTTTCAGTGCTCTGTCAAACTCTTTACGCAGTATCATATCTCCCATTTCATCTTCATCTACATCCTCTTCCATTTCCATAATATTGTCCTCAAGTACATCGCCCTTGTATAGACCCTCTATATACTCCTTCCACCTTTCTGCTTTCCCTTCTTTGCTTAGAACTGGGTTTCCATCAAAGCTCTTGATATTCATGCAAGTGGTTCTCCTTTCTCTAAAGGTCTCTTTAATTTTCCTGTAAGCAGTATCTATCTTACCCCTAGTGAGACAAGCCTTTACATCCTTACATTTGTCCTCTTGTCATCCCTGCTTAGCCATTTTGCATTTCCTGTCGATCTCATTTTTGAGACATTTGTATGCTATTTTGCCTGCTTTATTTACTGCATTTTTGTATTTTCTTCTTTCATCAATTAAATTCAATATTTCTTCTGTTATCCAAGGGTTTCTACTAGCCCTCGTCTTTTTACCTATTTGATCCTCTGCTGCCGTCACTATTTCATCCCTCAAAGCTACCCATTCTTCGTCTACTGTATTTCTTTCCGCCATTACTGTCAATGGTTCCCTTAGGCTTGCCCTGAAACTCTGTACAACCTCTGGTTCTTTCAGTTTATCCAGGTCCCATCTCCTTAAATTCCCACCTATTTGCTGTTTCTTCAGTTTTAATCTACAATTTATAACCAATTGTTTTCTTTCTCCTGATAACGACATCCTCTTGAGTAGTCCCCGCCCGGAGATCCGAATGGGGGACTATTTTACCTCCGGAATATTTTACCCAAGAGGACGCCACCATCATTTAATCATACAGTACAGCTGCATGCCCTCGGGAAAAATTACGGCTGTAGTTTCCCCTTGCTTTCAGCCGTTCGCAGTACCAGAACAGCAAGGCCATTTTGGTTAGTGTTACAAGGCCAGATCAGTCAATCATCCAGACTGTTGCCCCTGCAACTACTGAAAAGGCTGCTGCCCCTCTTCAGGAACCACACGTTTGTCTGGCCTCTCAACAGATACCCCTCCGTTGTGGTTGCACCTACGGTACGGCTATCTGTATCGTTGAGGCACGCAAGCCTTCCCACCAACGGCAAGGTCCATGGTTCATGGGGGGGAGGGGGAGGGGTCACATGACATACCAGTACTGAAAGCTCTGGATCAGGGTGGTCAGGTAGACGCAGTATTTCTTGATTTCCTAAAGGAGTCTGACTCAGTGTCACGTCTGCAGTTATTATCAAAAGTATTATCTTATGAAGTATCAGACAAAATATGAGACCTGTACCAAATAGGACTAGCAAGGGATATTGAATGTGCATAGAGAAGAGCAGCACAAGTGGTCACAGGTTTGTTTGATCTGAGGGAGAGTGTTACAAAGATGTTGAAGAAACTTAACTGACAGATTCATGAAGATAGACATAACTCTCACAAGAAATCCTACTTACAAATTTTCTAGAGCCAGCTTTAGTTTATGGTGGCTCTATAAATATACAACCGAAAATCCTACTTACAGATTTTCTAGAACCAGCTTTAGGTTATGACTCTATAAATATACAACTCCCAACATATCGCTCCCATAGGGATCATGGGGACAAGATTAGATTAATTACAGCATGTGTGGTGGACTTTAAATAATCATGCTTCACATGCTGCATACATGAAGGGAATGGGAAGAAGAAATGTCAACTAGTACAGGAGGATGTACCTTCTGCCATGCACTTCATGTGGTTTGCAAAGTACAGATGTGGATTTAGATAACAACTAGTGATTCTAAACATTATGAAAAGCTGTTGATGTATGTTATAAACTGAATTAATTGTCCTCCTGAAGCATACACGATGAATTACTACTGTCAAGTTCTTGATATTAAAAATTAAGTTCAAAATATTAGAGCTGAATTTTCCAACAGCCAGCCAACTGCTTGCCAAATTATAAGCCAGAATAAAATTGTAAAATAAATGCCGTAGAGTTGCTTTAGAGTAATATTTTATTGGTTACTGTTTATTAATATAAAAAGGATGTTCATATTTAACAAAATCTACACTTGAATGGTATGTCACTATTGCTATCATTGTGGGTGAAGCTGAGAATAGTCTTGATAGGGATGGAGAGTATGATGTGGGTGGTGACCCAGAAAAGACAGCTATTCAGACTGGTGGCACAAATGTGCACTTAGTGCAACTGTTTCAGTGTCATGATCAGCCTCATCTTGATGCTACTGTTAGGCATGTTAACATGGGGCTTGAGAAGGCAGTGGTGGCAGAGAGCACAGCTCACTTTGCGGTGTTGCCATCTTAGTCTATCAATAGATTAGGTTTCACCAGGCATGGCCTGCACCTCAATATGTATGGGAGTGGAAGCACACCAACTCACCTGTCAAGAAAATATTCAAAATCCAAGCATCAGCAGGAAAAGCCATGTTGACGGTGTTTTGGGATGCTGAAGGTCCAGTTTTTGTGATTATCTTGAAGAGCAGCATACAATGAACAGCCAATACTACTCAGATTTGCTTTTAAATAAGGTGAAGCCAGCCGTGAGAGAGAGATGTCATGGATCTTAGAGGAGAAGTGTGATTCTCCAGTAAGACAACCCACATACTCATATTGCTCAACTAACCCATGAAACCATTGACAAAATGGGCTGGGAAGTACTGCCTCATCCCCCTTAAGTCCCGATTTAGCACCTAGTGATTTCCATTTGTTTGGTGCACTGAAGGAGGCATTACATGGTAAGAGATTCCAGGACAATAAGAACATGAAAAAGTTATCTCAGAGTAGCACTTGCAACCTACATCCTCTATTATTTGCTGGATGTATTCCAACCTCTGTCTTCCTCTACAGTTTTTGCTCTCTACAGCACCCTCTAGTACCATGGGAGTCATTCCCTGATGTCTTAACAGATGTCCTATCATCCTGTCCCTTCCCATTTTCAGTGTTTTCCATATATTCCTTTTCTTTCTGATTCTGTGCAGAACCTCCTCATTTCTTACCTTATCAGTCCACCTAATTTTTCTGTAGTACCACATCTCAAATGCTTCGATTCTCTTTTGCTCCGGTTTCCCAACAGTCCATGTTTCACTACCACACAATGCTGTGCTCCAAACATACATCTTCAGAAATTTCTTCATCAAATTAAGGCCTATGTTTGATACTAGTAAACTTCTTTTGGCCAGGAATGTTCTTTTTGCCAGTGCTTGTCTATTTTTGATGTCCTCCTTGCTCTGTCCGTCACTGGTTATTTTGCTGCCTAGGTAGCAGAATTCCTTAACTTCATCTATTTCATGACCAAGAATCCTGATATTAAGTTTCTTGCTGCTCTCAGTTCTGCTACTTCTCATTACTTTTGTTTTTCTTGAATTTACTCTCAATACACATTCTGTACTCATTAGACTGTTCATTCCATTCAGCAGATCATGTAATTCTTCTTCACTTTCACTCAGGACAGCAATGTCTTCAGTGAATTGTATCATTGATATCCTTTCACCTTGAATTTTAATTCCACTCCTGAATCTTTCTTTTATTTCCATCATTGCTTCTTTGATGTATAGATTGAACAGTGGCAGTGAAAGACTACATCCCTGTCTTAAACCCTTCTTAATCTGAGCACTTAATTCTTGGTTGTCTACTCCCATTATTCCCTCTTGGCAATTGTACATATTGTGTGTTACCTGCCTCTCCCTATAGCTTACACCTATTTCTCTCAGAATTTCAAACATCTTTCACTATTTTACATTGACAAACGCTTTTTCCGGGTCGACAGAGCCTATGAATGTGTCTTAATTTTTCTTTAGTCTTCTTTCCACTATCAACTGCAACATCAGAATTGCTTCTCTGCTACCTTTACCTTTCCTAAAGTCAAATTGATTCTCATCTAATACATCCTCAATTTTCTTTTCCATTCTTCTGTATATTATTCTCGTCAGCAAATCGGATAAATGAGCTGTTAAGCTGAGTGTGTCATAATTCTCACACGTGTCAGCTCTTGCAGTCTTTGGTATAGTGTGGATGATATTTTTCGAGAGTCAGATGGTATGTAGCCAGACTCATACATTCTACATAGCAACCTGAATAGTTGTTTTGTTGCTACATTCCCCAACGACTTTAGAAATTCTGATGGAATGTTATGTATCCCTTCTGTCTTATTTGTTCGTAAGTCCTCCAAAGCTCTCTTAAATTCAGATTCTAATACTGGGTCCCCCATCTCTTCTAAATCAACTCTTGTTTCTTCTTCTATCACATCAGAAAAATCTGCCCCCTCATGGAGGCCTTCAGTGTACTCTTTCCACCTATACACTCTCTCCTCTGCATTTGATAGTGAAATTCCCATTGCACTCTTAATATTACGACCCTTGCTTTTAATTTCACTGAAGATTGTTTTGATTTTCCTATAACTACATCTACATTTATACTCCGCAAGCCACCCAACAGTGTGTGGCGGAGGGCACTTTACGTGCCACTGTCATTACCACCCTTTCCTGTTCCAGTCGCATCTGTCTGACTGTCTTAAAGCCTCCGTGCGCGCTCGAATCTCTCTAATTTTACATGCTGAGTCAGTCCTTCCAACAATCATTTGTTTCTCGATTTCTTCACTTTTTTCATGCAGCCATTTTGTTTTAGCTTCCCTGCACTTCTGATTTATTTCATTCTTCTGCGACTTGTATTTCTGAATTTCCCTGAACATTTTTGTTCTTCCTTCTTTTGTTGATCAACCGAAGTACTTCTTCTGATATCCATGGTTCCTTTGGAGTTACCTTCTTTGTACCTATCTTTTTCTTTCCAACTTTTGTGACTGCCCTTCTTAGAGATGTCCATTCCTCTTCAACTGTTCTTTCGATTGATCTATTCCTTATTGCCATATCTATAGCTTGAGAGAACTTCAAGTGATCTTGTCATTCCTTAGTACTTCCGTATTCCACTCCTTTGCGTATTGATTCTTCCTGACTAATCTCTTAAACTTCAGCCTTCTCTTCATCACTACTACATTGTGATCTGAGTCTATATCTGCTCCTGGGTACACCTTACAATTCAGTATCTGATTTCGAAATCTCGCTCTGACCATGATGTATCCAACTGGAATCTTCCTGTATCATCAGGCCTTTTTCAAATGAACCCCCTCCTCTTGTGATTCTTGAACAGAGTATTCACTATTACCGGCTGAAATTTATTACAGAACTCAATTAGTCTTTCTTCTCTCTCATTTCTTGTCCCAAGCCCATATTCTCTTGTAACTTTCACTTCTGCTCCTTCCCCTACAACTGCATTCCTGTCCCCCATGTCTATTAGATTTTCATCTCCCTTTAAGTACTGTATTACTCTTTCAATATCCTCATATACTTTCTCTATCTCCTCATCTTCAGCTTGCGACATCAGTATGTATATCAGAACTATCATTGTTGCTGTTGATTTCTGATAAGAACAACCCTATCACTGAACTGTTCACAGTAACAAACTCTCTACCCTACCTTCCTATTCATAACAAATCCTACTCCCATTATACCATTTTCTGAGGCTGTCAATATCACACTATACTTACGTGACCAGAAATCCTTGTCTTCTTTTCACTTCACTTCACTGTCTCCTACTATACCTAGATTGAGCTTTTGCATTTCCCTTTTCAGTTTTTCAAGATTCCTTGCCACGTTCAAGCTTCAGACATTTTAGTTACAAGCTACATGTCCTGTGGATACATGCTATGTGTCTTTAAGGGTGCAGTGGTTTCCATTGCGTTATGTATCCTCACACTGTTGATCATTGCTGATTCTTCCACCTTCAGCAGCAGTTTCCCACTCCAAGGACAAGAGAGTGCCCTGAACCTGTGTCCACTCCTCCACCCTCCTTGACAAAACCATTGGCAGAATGAGGGTGACTTCTTATGACGGAAGTCTTCAGTCGTGGTGTCAGGTTTTGAACTTGGGAATGAGGATGTTTCGATTACTAATCAAAGACACTGCCCCTAGACCACTGCTTCACTTTCAAAGAAGTACCAAAAATTAGTTGCAGTGTGGTGTCTTGAATATTAATTTTGTATGTGGTTGTGCAAGAAAAAGGATGTAGGAAGATCCCCTAAATCCATGATGCAGATTGTATTTTTTTCCAGCCAGGGTGTGAGGGGACAGTAGCCCAACCATAGACAATATTTTATTGATTCTGCATTCTGTTAACAAAAGGGTGAATGGACTTTCAGATTATGATGCACAAATTTTACCATTAAAAGGTTTTTGTGCTCAAACAAATGTTATATACGAGTGTTGGAACTTAAATAGTGGCAACTATTTATTCACAACCTTTAAAAAAGAGTTACGTGTTTGCAGCTGTTACTATCCCTCAAAGTAGTCACCAACATTGTGTAGAACCCATTGCCAGTGATGTGGAAGGCGTAGTATACCGTTAGCAGAGCCTGTTCTGTTGATGGTGCGAATGGAGCGGTCTAAAGTTACGGTGATTCTTGTGTACGACTGTGATGGTGTTATCCTAACGCATGATGTTCCTCCGTGGCAGACTGCCAATGCACAGTATTACTGTTCGTTTTTGGAGCATCACCTGCAACCAGCTTCGTGAAAGAAGCAGCGACACTTTCTGCACAACCCACTCATCATTTTGCATTTTGCACGACAATGTGCGGGCACATACAGCACAAGCTGTGGTTGCTCTTTTCGGTCAATGGGACTGGGAAGCATTGTACCATCCACCATACTCCCCAGACTTAAAGTCCTTGTGACTTTGATTTGATCCCGAAGATGAAGGAACCACTTTGTGGCGTTCGCTTCAGAACTGTTCCAGAGATTCGACAGACAGTAGACCACTCCATTCGCACCATCAACAGAACAGGTTCTGCTAATGGTAGACTATGACTTCCACATCGCTGGCAATGTGTTCTACACAATACTGGTGACTACTTTGAAGGACAGTAACAGGTGCAAACATGTAACTCTTTTGTATCGGTTGTGAATAAATAGTTACCACTATTTAAGTCCCAACCCTTGTACAATTACAAACTGTGTAGAAAAGCTAATTCAATTGCAATTGAGAGTTTTTTAAACCTCATTAAGGAACAATAGAGGTAGGATTTTTGTAGTGCTGATAATGCAGATGACAAATATAATGCTTTTCTTAACACATTTCTCATGTACTTTGAAAGTTGCTTTCCATTAGAACATTCAAAACAGGGTATTAGCAGTAAAAGGCCACCTGGGCTGCTGGTTGGTGGAATAAGGGTATCATGTAGAACAAAGTGGGAATTATATAAAAACGTTAGAATTAGCCACAACTGACCCACAATAGCCTGTTACAAACAGTATTGTAAGGTGCTTAAATGTTATTAGGGAAGCAAGGAGTATGTGGTACACAAAAAGAATAGCTAATTCACAGGATAAAATTAAAATTATGTGGTCAGTCATGAAGGAAGTGGCTGTCAGCAGCATGAGGTTGAGGATATAAAGTCAGCACATAAAAAATTTCTAATACTATTAAGTCGGATATATGTGCAGCATTTAATAGTCACTTTCTGAACATAGCTGGTGAACTTAAAAAAAAAATTAGTTTCTACAGGGAATCGTACAACTTTACTGGAAAATGGCTTTCCGAGACTGATATCTGAAATATTCTTCCATGATACTGACAAGTGGGAGACTGAGTCATTAATTTAATCACTGAACACTAAGGACTCTCATGGCTATGATGGAGTATCTAGAGGAATACTAACATACTGTGCTGCACATGTTAGGTTGAGGATATAAAGTCAGCACATAAAAAATTTCTAATACTATTAAGTCAGATATATGTGCAGCAATTAATAGTCACTTTCTGAACACAGCTGGTGAACTTAAAAAAAAAATTAGTTTCTACAGGGAATCGTACAACTTTACTGGAAAATGGCTTTCCGAGACTGGTATCTGAAATATTCTTCCATGATACTGACAAGTGAGAGACTGAGTCATTAATTTAATCACTGAACACTAAGGACTTTCATGGCTATGATGGAGTATCTAGAGGAATACTAACATACTGTGCTGCACATGTTAGCCCTACTTAGCCATATTTGTAATTTTTCATTTAGGAATGGTTAGTTTCCTGAACAATCAAAGTACTCAGTAGTAAAGCCATTTTATAAAAAGGGAGAAAGGTGTTTGTTACAGTTATTGAAAAGGCTGTGTGTATAAGGATAACTGATCATTTCATTTCATATAATTTGCTGTCAAATGTACAGTTTGGTTTAGAAGTGATTTACCAACTGAAAATGCTATATTCCCTTTTCTCCGTGAGATACTGGATAGACTAAACCATTTGTGTTGATCCCAAAATATTGCTCCAGAAGTTGAACCATTATGGAGTACAGGGATTAGCTCACAATTTGTTCACCACAGACAGCAAACAGTCATTCTCTACTGCAGTGTGAATGGCTACTATGTGAGGTTCGAGTGGGGCACGGTTAAATGGGGGGGTGCCCTAGGGATCAGTGCTGCGGCTACTCCTGTTCCTTATTTATATAAATGACATGCCTTCTAGTGTTACAGGTGATTCTAAAATATTTCTGTTTGCTGATGTCACTAGCTTGCTAGTAAAGTATTTTGTATGCAACACTGGCACTGTTTCAAATAGAACAGTTCAAGACTTAAGTTCAAGGCTTGTAGAAAATAAACTAAGTCACAGTAAGACCCAGTTTTAACAGTTTCTAATATACAATTCAACAAAACCTGACATTCTAATTACACAGATTGGGTACATGATTAGTGGGACTGAATACTTCAAATTTCTAGGTGTTCAGATACAGTAAACTGACGTAGAAAGTCCATGTTCAGGATCTTATCAAAGATTTAATGCCTTTTTACTATTAGAACAGTATCTGAAGTAAGCAATAGTTCAAAATTAAAGTAGTCTACTTTGCTTATTTTCATTCACTTATGATATATGGTATTTTATTTTAGCTGCATGGGGAACAAAAAAAGTGTCATATGATAACGCTTTGAATTCAGTGCACATTAAATAACACCAGTTTGAGCATTGATAACATCTGAATTTTTTTTTTTTTTTCAGATTATCATTCCTTAAAATCACTAATCACTTCTTCATCAGTCTCTGCATTTTATTAGTTCAATGTTTATATGTTGACTTGAATCTTGCACCCTGGGCATGACTCCTTAGGCCCATTTCTTTTTCCCTCTTCTGGATTTGAGCTTTTTCTGATGATTTTCTTTTATTTCCTCATATCTCCAGAGAATGGCTCCTCTTTGTGTGAATACCATTCTCACCATGTGACAGATGAGATTGCTTTATGAGGCGATGTTGAAACATTTTCTACATCTGATTTCTTACTTTTTGTTTTGGGTTCAAGTATAGGAGCTGGATAATGCAGATAAGTCTCAAAAAGGAGTTTCTTCCTGCTTGTAAAAGCAACAGTATTGTTCATAGATTGCGTAGGTGATGCTTCTGTTGAATCTGAAGAGGATATGGAACCCATTTGATGGTGAACTAATACCATAACGATGAGGTACCACTGTTTCAATAGCTACTTTTGTTGATTCAGACGTGGAAGAATGTTCTACGATATAAGTTTCCTTTAATATGTCTATGGTCACAATCTTTTTTGTTTAACAGATTATTGGTTTTGGTCTTTAATGACCACCATCAGATCTGTTTCATAAAAACAGATCTGATGATGGTCATTAAAGACCGAAACCAGTAATCTGTTAAACAAAAAGGATTGTGACCTGTTTCATAAAAACAGATCTGATGATGGTCATTAAAGACCGAGACCAGTAATCTGTTAAACAAAAAAGATTGTGACCATAGACGTAAATTAAAGGAAACTTATTACATATACGGGTCACAGCGTTTTTCGCGACGATGTCGCAGCTTGTGCTACCATATGTTTGGAGTATTAGAAACCTGAGTCAAGTTGCTCATGTGCATAACTGTGGAACAAGAAGCAGACATGGAAGCTGAGATTTCATTACATTCAATAAGTTGTGCTGAAGAAATGACAGTGGGGCTGGAATAAAGTAACAGAGCACAGATTTGGTTGATACAATAGGCTATGTTGGGGGAGAGAGGGTGAGACTGGAGGTAAACAGAGGAATGCAGATTTCTTTAGACTGTCTTGAGGGAATGCTAATGATATCTGCTGCAGAAACTGGATCATCAGGATGTTGAATAAATTCTGTTCCTTGAACTTCATACAACCCTGGTTCTACATGGATGTTGACGAGCTCTGAATCGATAACTAAATATCATAAGCCAGTTGACAAACTCTTCAGTATTTATGTCCTCTGTTGCAGAGGTAATGCATTCTAAAATAACACATCTGATTTTGGATACATTTTGTATGATCTATGGCAACAGGATTAAATTGGTAGGTCCCACAATTTCTAAATCCATTTTGGATAGAAATTGGAAGGCTTTGTTGTTCTAACCCCAATGGCTAAAATCAGACAGAAAGTACATTTGGAGAAAAAAAACCACACTGACATTTTTTCCTGGTTTTGCCAGTGTCTAATAGTTTTCTTCCATCCAGATTTTAGTCGCTTGAAGACACTAACTTTAACAGGCTGTGGAATGAAAGTTGTATTGGGTGGCAAGCACTATATAATTGTGTTTGTTTCTGAGCACATTTTACTCAGTTCCATAGTAATGTGAGTCTTGTGTCCATCACCATGGAGCAGAATAAGCTTTGGAACTAATTTTCCAATGAGGAGCCTATCAATACTATTTATGATATACTCAAAGAAAATGTCACTTTTCTTCCACCCACTTTCAGATCTTCCCAAAAACCAACCCTCAGGCATACTGTTCACTATTTCCTTACATGTTCACATATGTGGAAACACAACCATTAGTGGAACAATCTCCCCACTTGCTGTGAACAACAAAAGCACTGTAATTGTTATTTTGTTATTGCCAGACTGAATAGTGTAGCCTTCTTTTTTTTTTTAAAAAAAAAAAAAAAAAAAAAAAAAAAAAAAAGAAAGTCATCAGTCTTCTGACTGGTTTGATGTGGCCTGCCACACATTCCTCTCCTGTGCCAACCTCTTCATCTCAGAGTAGCACTTGAAACGTACATCCTTAACTATTTGCTGGATGCATTCCAATCTCTGCCTTTGTCTACAGTTTTTGCCCTCTACAGCTCCCTCTAGTACCACAAAAGTCATTCCCTAGTGTCTTAACAGATGTCCTATCATCCTGTCCATTCTCCTTGTTAGTGTTTTCCACATATTCCTTTCCTCTCTGATTCTGTGCAGAACCTCGTCCATTTCTTACCTTATCAGACCACTTGATTTTCAACATTCCCAGTGCACTCTTAATGTTGTTACCACCCTTGCTTTTAATTTCACCAAATGTTGTTTTGACTTTCCTATATGCTGTTTCAGTGCTTCTGACAATCATTTCTTTTTCAATTTCTTTGCTTTTTCAAGCAGCCATTTTGTTTCAGCTTCCCTGCGCTTCTGATTTATTTCACTCCTCAGCGACTTGTATTTCTGTATTCCTGAATTTCCCAGAACGTTTTTGCATTTCCATCTTTGATCGATCAGCTGAAGTACTATTTCTGTTATCCTCAGTTTTTCACAGTTACCTTCTTTGTACCTATGTTTTTCTTTCCAACTTCTGTGACAGCTCTTTTTAGAGATGACTACTCCTCTTCAACTGTACTTGCCAGTGAGCTAGTCCTTATTTCTATATCTATAGTCTTAGAGAACTTCAAGCATATCTCATCATTCCTTAGTACTTCCATATCTCACTTCTTTATGTACTAACTCATTCTGACTAATCTCTTAAACTACAGCCTACTCTTCATCACTACTACAATGCAATCTAAGTCTATATCTGCTCCTGGGTATGCCTTCCGATCCAGTATCTGATTTCAGAATCTCTGTCTGACCGTGATGTAATCTGACTGAAATCTTCTCGTATCACCCAGTCTTTTCCGAGTATACTCCCTCCTCTTGTGATTCTTGAAGAGAATATTCGCCATTACTGGCTGAAATTTATTACAGAACTCAATTAGTCTTTCTCCTCTCACATTCCTTGTCCCATGCGCATATTCCTCTGTAATCTTTTCTTCTACTCCTTCCCCTTCAACTGCATTCCGGTCTCTCATGACTATTAGATTATCATCTCCCTTTATGTACTGCATTACCCTTTCAATATCCTCATATACTTTCTCTATTGCTTCATCTTCAGCTTCCAATGTTGGCATGTATACCTGAATGATTGTTGTTGATGTTGGTTTGCTGTCGATTCTGATAAGAACAACCCTATCACTGAACTGTTCACAGTAACATACTCTCTGCCCTACCTTCCTACTCATAATGAATCCTACTCCTGTCATATTATTTTCTGCTGCTGTTGACGTTACCTTGTTCTCATCTGACCAGAAATCCTTGTCTTCTTTCCATTTCACCTCACTGACACCCACTATATCTAGACTGAGTCTTTGAATTTCCCTTTTCAGATTTTCTAGCATCCCTATCATGTTCAAACATCTGACATTCCACACCCCAGCTCTTAGAACATTATTCTTCTGTTGGTTATTCCATCTTTTTCTCATGGCTGCCTCCCCCTTGGCAGTCCTCTCCCGGAGATCCGAATGGGGGACTATTCCAGACTCTTTTGCCAATGGAGAGATCTTCATGACACTTTTTCAATTACAGGCCACATGTCCTGTGGATATATTATATGTGTCTTTAATGCAATGATTTCCATTGCCTTCTGCATCCTCATGCCATTGATCATTGCTGATTTTTCTGCCTTTAGGGGCAGTTTCCTACAAGAAAGTGCCCTGAACCTCTGTTCACTCCTCCACTCTCTTTGACGAGGCTGTTGGCAGAATGAGGGTGACTTCTTATGCTGGAAGCCTTTGGCCACCAAAGCTGATTATTAATCAAAATTTAAGCAGTGGTAGCTTTCAAACACAGGACCATGGATGTTTTGATTAGTAATCAAAGACACTACCCGTAAATCATGGGTGCAGTCTATTAACTTTTTAAACTACTTGTACTGTAACTCAAGGTAGGGTGTCTTTCTAAGAAAGACAAACGTAAGTTAGTCCACAGTCCATTGTCTCTGAATGATGTATTCCTTCCATCATCCACAATGATGCTTCGTATTCAAGAGATTGTCTTTCTTTTGTCCAAAACCACACTTAGATGTGCTTGTTAACCACAGATCAATCTTATGTTCCTCATGTTTCATTACAACTGTTGAAGGTTCCATTCTTATTGGTCCCTCTGGTGTGTGATTATGGAGTCTATCTACAAGAGCACACCAAACTTCTGACTTGCCTCTCTAATAGGTAACTTTTGTTCTCAAATGGCTCGGAGAGCTTTGGTGACAGCATTCTCAGGATACTGGTGAATAGGTCTTCTCCTGCCTGGCATCTTCAGTTTTCTTTCATTAGATTTCCTGGCAAATAAACAGGGTATTTTAACCAATGTACTCATTACACTACATAGAAGGAATGACATGTTAATTAAACAGGTAGTGGTCACAGTCACATCTTGTCTTTCTGGGTGGCTACTCGGTATACCAGCAGTTACAGTAGTATATAACTTACTACTGACAAGGCTTCATTCCTATTGTAATAAAGTGTAAAAGTAGCTGTAATGCCGAGCATGGTCTCCCAACCCTTTAATAAGCTGTCATGACTGAATATTGATTTTTGCTACTCAACTTATTCCAGTAGTCAGCCACCCCAAAAGATACATTATGGGGATACAAAAAGATAAAAATGTAGCATTAAAGGCAGTATTTAATCTTTGTACAATGCATAAAATGATGGCTGGTGTGTGTGTATGCTAAAGTTGGAGTATAGTTAGCTGTCAAACCCAACTGTGAAGTTAGCACAAAAACAGTCCATGCTCTTAGTTCAACAGGTGACTCTGACTAGCGGTAGAAAATGGCTGCTTATTTACACCAATTAAGCTCTTCAGAGTGCAGCACTGACTTACTTGTAAATAAGTTATATAAAACTGCAACCAGTCACTTTTTTTAATTATTATGTTTTATTCCATGAACCAGTTTTCGAACTTTTTCAGGTTCATCTTCAGATGGTTTCTGGAAGTTACATCATTATTTCAGGCATAATGCTGGGTGCTGGCTTGAAACAGTATGGGCGAATTTTTTCCGTTAATGTCCATCCGCCTGCCTCCATTTTGATGTCCGGTTGTTATATCACTACACACACTTTCACACAAACTATATTAATTTACACTCTGACAGCGAAACTTTGCCAGCAGCTAGCACGCGCTATACAACTACACAACCTATCGACTTAATAATATGTCTGCTAATTGTTATTACCTATTACAAATAAACAAACATTTAAAATTTAAACTTCAAAACTAGACTTCATATAAATATGGTAATAATTTTATTGTGTTCTGTACAGAACTTGACAAATACTTAGGTTGGATATTCCCTATCAGCAGAAACTACAAAAGATTTGCTGGTACCTTAATTATGGCTGCCAAAAAGTGTAAAGCAAGAGGATACCATAAGCAATTCACCCCTGGGTAGTCCCAAAACAATGAGTTGTACCAAAACTTCCTCGAAAATGGTGATCAAGAAGTAGCAGATGAAGTACTACACAGTATAGATGCGGAGAGATGGCAAAAGTAGGTGGGAACAGTAGAAAGCTTGAATTTTCAGACATGAAATAGACAGTCATAGATGTTATTCAAGTAACTAGGAAGCAGAGCCCCCAAACAGAGGAATAAACAGCAGTTAACCCAGATGCCATAAATAAATCTAAAAGTATGTGTATAAAATCAGAAATTGAAAGCTCAGAAAATAAAATTAAAACTATATGGAATGTAATAAAGAGGGAAACTGGCAGGACAACAGGGAACATGTCTCAGGTAGAGATTAATACAGGGGACAGTGTCATAAAGAAACCTGAGTTGGTTGCAGAAATATTTAATAACCACTTTTTGAGAGCAGCAGAGAAGACAGGCTGTAATGGTTCTATGGAAGAATCATTGTCCCTCCTACAGAAAGCTATTAGTAACAGAATCCCACAGATATCCTTACCTCCAGTTACTGTAAGCGAAGTCATAAGAGTAATTAGATCCTTAAAAAATAAAAATTCTGCTGGTGTGGACAATATTTCTAGTAAAATACTGAAACACTGTTATAAATTTGTTAGTCCCGTCTTATGCAACATATACAATGCATCCCTACAAGATGGGATTGTCCCTGACAGACTTAAGTTGGCTGTAGTGATTCCTCTCTTTAAAAAAGGGGATAAAAGCATTGTTACAAACTATCGCCCAATATCCCTATTAACTACCTTCTCGAAAATTCTAGAAAAACTCATGCACAGGAGGACTGTAGACCATCTCAACTTCCACAGTATCTTAAGCAAAAATCAGTTTGGTTTTCGTGCCGGTCTTTGTACTAAACAGGCAATATTCTCTTTCAGCAACCAAGTTTTGGAAGCCATTAACAAAAAAATGTCTCCAGTGGGTATTTTTTGTGATCTTACGAAAGCCTTCGACTGTGTAAACCACCAAATTCTTTGGAAAAAGGCAGAATACTATGGTTTAGGTGGTACTGTTGGCTTGTGGCTGCAATCATATCTACAGGATCAGAAGCAGACTGTAATGCTAAATGGCTCTTCTGGAGAACCTGCCTCATCTGAATGGGGCACGATAACGTGTGGTGTGTCTCAAGGCTCCGTTTTGGGCCCACTGCTTTTCCTCATCTTTATTAATGATCTTCCTCTTTGTTCTGAGACAAACAGCAAATTTACCCTGTTTGCCGATGATACCACAATTCTAATTGACGATTTGATTGATCATGATCTTGAAAAAACTACAAATACTGTTTTTAATGACATCTTAAATTGGTTCTCCTCAAATGGTCTCTCGCTCAATGCAGATAAAACTCATTATATGAGGTTCCATACATCACAAAGTAATCCCGATGAAATTAACATAAAATGTAGAGGTCAACCAATACAGAAAGTTGAAGACACAAAATTCCTGGGTGCTTACATAGACAGTAAATGTAATTGGTCAGTTCACATTCTTCATCTATGTAAAAAACTTAGATCGGCAACATTTGCATTACGGGTAATTTCTTCAGTGGCTGAAGTTGACACTATTAAGGTTGCCTACTTTGGCTACTTCCACTCATTGATGTCATATGCTATCATATTCTGGGGGAACCAACCACTTGCAAAAAAAGTTTTCACCATCCAAAAAAAAGCAATCAGAATAATGTGTGGGGTCCATCAAAGACACTCTTGCAGGCACTTGTTTCGGAAGATAGGTATCCTAACAACTGCCTCACAGTATATTTTTTCCTTGCTCACCTTTGTGTGCAAAAATTATTCCATCTACCAAGACAACAGTAAATTCCATGGTTATAACACCAGAAACAAAAACAATCTACATTTAGAAATGAAACGTCTCACTCTGGTACAAAAAGGAGTTTACTACTCCAGCATTAAGCTGTTCAATGCTCTACCACGACATATCAAATGTGTTCATACAGAACTGCCAGAATTTAAACAAGTTCTCAAAGATTACCTGACAGAAAAATCTTATTATACTGTGGATGAATACCTGAAAGAAAATGTATACCATCACTAAACGTATTATGTCTAGAAGTAGTTCAATTGATTTTATTGTGCATTTGGGCATTAGCACACTTTTTGTAACAACAGATTGGCTGTACATGTATTTACTCTTGTAGGCCTAATATCTGATTTCACTTTGTGCTCTTATCTTTAACCTTTATTTGAAACTCCTTTTTCTGTCAAATGGTAGTTATGTTATCTAGCTGACATTGTATCTGTTACTGTATTTATAGTATGTCTTACTTAAACTATGTACAATTTGCCATTGAAATGCCCTTGTATTTATTGTAAGTTTAAATTGAAACCTGTACAATTTGACACGTTCCATATCCTTGTGATTGACTCACTAACTGGATCTACGGAACAAGAAATAAATAAATAAATAAAATAAATAATAAATAAATAAATCACTTCTAGTAGCAACATCCAGAGCATCAAAAGACAAATCACACACACTCAAAGTGAAATGAGAACTTAGACCCCTAAAAGCCAAATCCACAGAAATTGAACAGTGCTGTCCCTTCACTTGTATATTGTACAAAACAGCAGTATACCACAATAATTAAAACACTCTAAGAAATCACTATGCTAAAACCTGGAAAACCAGCTGATAGCCTAAAAGTTACAGACCAATAGCACTGCTATCCATATCTACAAGCTATTAGGATAGATTATCTACAATAGAATAAGTACAAAATTGCTTAAAGCAATCCCAGTTGAACAAGCTGGCTTCCAGCCAAAATGAAGCTGAACAGCTCCAGTTCTGTCCCTCACCACATACATTGAGGAAGGATTTCAAAGGAAACTTAAAACCGCAGCTTATTGACTTATCAGTAGTGTACAATACAGAGTGGAGTGGAAGCTTCTTCACCATGATACCTTGCAAACCAATTGCTTGACTAATCAACAATATTCTAAACAACTGACTGTTCCAAGTAGTCAAGGCATCCAACATCAGCTCCCCAAGAAAATTAAAAAGCAGTCCACCGTAGAGATCAGTCCTTGCTCAATTTCTCTTCAGCTTGTTCACTGCAGACATACCAAAAACAAAATCAAGGAACTTATGCCAATGACTGGGTACTTGCAACGAAGTGTACCTTAATTGAACAGTCCGAAGAAACACCAATGAATGACCTAGATGCAGCAGAAAAGTACTTTTGGGAATGAAGACTCCAACCAAATGCCACCATGATGGAGGTTTCCTGCTTTCACCTAAACAATAAACTTACTGCAAGAAAAATCAACTTGCAGTTTGAAAACACTACACTCACTCATAGTAAAACACCAAAGTATCTGGGGAATAACCATGACAGAACTCTGTCTTTCAGACAGCATCTAACAAAAACAGCTGAAAAATTGAAAATAAGAAAAACATCATAAAAAACTATGTGGTACAATCTGCGGAGCACCAGCATCCCACCTACGTTCTTCTGCTTTGTGTGTTGTCTTCTTAACTGCTGAGTATTGCACCCCAGTTTGCCTAAACAGCCCATATGCATAAAAGATAGATGTCCAACTAAATAACAGCATGAGAATGATTGCTAGCATTATTAAATCAAGACCTGCAGAATGTCTGCCAGTACTAAGCCACATTCTACCCTCTCGGCTATGTCACATATATGCTCTCATGAACAAATACAAAATGATCATGGATAATAAAAATTTCTCAATCCATCAAGATGTCGATGATGCAAACTATAACCAGCTCTGCTCTAGATGACTACCAATAATAATAGTGAGGGTCACTATAGAAGATGAGGTCAATATTAAGGAGTCAAACTGGACTGACAACAAAATAGTAATATGCCCTATATTACCCAAATACCACTGGATTTTGACTTACTATGCAAAGTGTGGTCAGTGCCAAACAGAATTAGAACCCAACATGACAGATGTGCATATTTTTTGTATAAATGGCATAAGCAACCCTTCCCACTTTGTGATTGTGGAGAACCACATACCATCAGACACATCACAGAAGAATGCCTCACAAGATCATATGATGGTAGACCAGAAAACTTCCTGCTGGAACTCCATAGTAGATAGATTGTATAAATGCACTAGATGTTTCTAAGATTTCATATTGTAAATATTATCCTCTACAATCTACATACTTTTTTTCACAATGTGTCAAAAAATAAATAAATGTATGTGTTCTAGGGTTTCCATCGATTCCAAAAATGTCTTTGCATCTGTAACTCAACTGTAGGCAGTTTTGGTCATTTTAATGAATATATAATCCTTTAATGTACCACATTCAGTTGGAAGGCCATCTTGGCCTTCACCTCCTTTGTCACCAGGTGCATTAGCCTTGGGCTTTCCCCAGGGCCATGCTCTAACCAACATTTCCGATTCACCTGGCCCAGCTGTACATGACAACAAACTGGCTCTCCACCACTCATCTCTATACAGTGTTCAACAGACCAGTCAAATCATTGGTTTTGTCAAAATCTTTTTAAAAAGGCAGCCGAAATATTCTGCAGAAGAAATACAAACTTCACAACTAAACATGACATAGAAGACTTAGTGTAGTGGTTATACTGAAAGAGAGAACTAAAATATCCTAACATCACAATCTAATACTTTTACAGGAAGAGCATTTGCCAAGGTCTAGACTGCATGCAAGTAATGTCTTGTAGTTCTCCTGAATTCAACATCTCACTATTCTAGGGGGGATGCTGATGAGAACATGAAGACATATGTGAGGCATAAATGTATGTATACAGGGCTAGAGTCAGTTTTCTAAAAGGAGTGGAGTTGCCAGTGGGTGACTCAGTGTATGTAGCAATAAAGAGCAAAGCTGTGTTTTATGTTAAAAGTATCTGGAGCTAACTGTGCATTAATCAAAGAACGCTGCACAATAGGGACTAATTGAATGAGACAGTGCACTCATTAGCACAGTGACCTTGTATTCAGGAATATGGGGTGTGCTCTGCATAACTATTCTGATTTACATTTTCAGTGGTTTTCCTAAATCAATTCAGCCACAAGTTGGGGTGGTTCCACTATCAAGGCCATGGGCAACTACCTGTCTTTTACTCATAAAAGCACACTTATGCACTCTGTGTGTATTATGTTTTTCAACTGTTTCTGTTCATTGTGCTACAATGACAAATCCTCTTTCATTGTAAGATCATCCTTGGATGAATAAATAAATAAATGTTGTTACATTTGCATAAAATCCCTTACTGATACAGCTTTACATTAGCTTGGAATGATTCATAATTCATGTAGTCAGATGCCTTAGACAGGTCCAAAGAGATCACATGATTCTTATGTTTCCTTTAAAAAGGGCTCAGAATGTTTTCAACTAAATTTGTAGTTACCATTATCCTAGACATCCCTTCTCTGAAACTGTGCTGTTATGAATGTAGTATTTTAAATTTTGTTGTAAACTTAAAATTCTGTTCTTCATTCACATCTCATAGATTTTCACAAAATTGAAAATTAAAGGACCAAGAGTCAGTTTATAATATTTACAAAAGAATAGAGATATAATTTATACAAGCATGTGACATAAGATATGACAAATTGTATGCAGGTGTTTGTATACCACAACTGTATGTGTTTGTGTGTGTCTGATCTGCAGTTCTCTTTGCTTTTGCTTTGTACAAAATATTATATGCCTCAGTATGCAACCCATGCTGTCATCTCTTGTCAGGTTGATGTTTCGTTTACATTTTGCACATGCATCCATGCCATGCTGAGTTGTATTCTGCGCATGTTCTTCTTATTCTCATTGCATTTTTTTCTTTTCCTTCTTCTGGTGTTATAACTTTAAGCAATTTTTGTGGCAGTTAACTTTCATTTCCACATTTTTGTAATATGAAGTACTTTTGTAATACAGTCTCCCAATTACACTTCTAAATGGAGAGAGAAAGAGGATGTTTACTAAGGTGATGTTGAAAATGCTTTGGAAGAGAAGTTGGAATTTTTGGACATGTACTAGATGGTTACAAAATGGGTATGAGCTGGTCATAAGGATACCAATGTTAGTGTTCTTGGTGCTGTGCTGTGGACATTTATATTACTTTATGCCATGTGGCCTACATTTACAACAAGGAGTGAAATAACTTTGTGATGTCGTAACGGGGGTTCTGATGGTCATGAGATACATACAGGTAAGTGTTCCAGTAGATCTGAATGGGACCACACATTTGAAA
Source organism: Schistocerca piceifrons (assembly GCF_021461385.2). Classification (NCBI taxonomy): domain Eukaryota; kingdom Metazoa; phylum Arthropoda; class Insecta; order Orthoptera; family Acrididae; genus Schistocerca; species Schistocerca piceifrons. The sequence continues at coordinate 288,779,435 of NC_060139.1, read as the reverse complement.
TATCAACTGAAACTGGAATCTGTATGCATTAGCAACATTTTGATTGGAAAGTAACTTTTACACATTCACAGTGTATTACCTGTTACTGGGTGACCAAAAGAGACACTTCACATGTACGTACTTAGAACTTAGGTACCAATAATAGCTAGAGGTTTGCATGTGTGTTTCTTCTTGTCTATAGTTTTATATTCTATACTTGATTATGAACAGTTTTCAAGCATTATTAAGTTGTTAGTCACATTTTACCCAAGGACAATTTATTTATGCTCATTGCATTTTGAAAAACCTGAACTCTATCATTCAATGGTTACACATGTGTTTTTGTCGTCGTATCGTGTGATGGTGCAGTGTGCTATTTAGAAAGTGGTGTTCTAAAATCTTTTACATGTGTGTGTGTTGAAAAAGAACTGTTAAACATTGTCATAGAATCTGTGAGAATAATATTTAAGTTAAGTTTAGCAAGTGCTGTAGTGCATTTAATTGTTGCTGCATTTTGCACCTTTATTTTAAGGAAATTAAAGGCAGCACACCTGTGGGCATGGAACATTCTAAACAGAATTTTGTATGTGTGTTGTCATAGAATAATGCGAGTTGTATTTGCTTTGATGGTGCACCATTCTTTATTTGTTGCATGAATGTTTTAGTTTTAAGTAATACTAACTTGCAATTTTCCACATGTGGATTTCATCTTTCCAAGTGTTCTGACTGAGGCAGTGACATTTTATCAGATGATATGGCTAATTTAGATTGCTATTTTCCCTACTGAGGCAGCATTGTTAGTCAACCTTGGGCTAGGAACAGGGTTTAATCATGTATTTGCTTCAAGATTCATTCAAACTCATGTTCAGTATTGTTCCCTTACTGGTTAAAAACCATGAGAAACTGAATTGCATCCACAACAGACAGGGGATAATTTGGACATATTTTCAGTGGTACAGTTTTTTTCTGTTGTGCCGACCTGGGTTGGCGATTGCCATCATTGGCTATCTAACTTATTTTTGCTCTTCCCTGTCTAATTCTTATCCTCCTGCTGTGTCAATGACACTATTCTTTATTTCTCCTTTGCCAAAAAAGGGTAGTGTTGACTAAACCCATGAGGCAGTATTGGTTTTGCTACCTCATCTTTACATGCATAATTTTGAGGCATTGCACCTCCCTTATCACAGAGACCATCCATCACTCCTCTCTTGTGGTTTGCCATCAATAGTGAGCTTCCATTCACTTTTCTTGTGCATAATTAGTAAACAGTTGATTTGCTTACCAATGAGTTTATATTTTCTGTCTGTTTGGTACTGGTCCTGCCTTTACTTTTGTAGTCTCATTAATGTTACATGTATATAGGTGTTATGTCTGGCATGAAGAATATGCACTGCCATTCCATATAGGTCTGAAGTGTTTTCTCAAGTACTCTTTTGCTTCATGTCTTACTGTAACTAATGAATAAATAATATTTAGCAGATTGGAACTTTATTAATGGAAATAATTAATAAGGGAAATATTATGCAAATTTTGTTTATGGTCAAAGAAGTAACAGTGAGTGAATTTAGACTTGTTTCTACCAATTACTTTGAGGTTATTTAAAATTAGTGGTTATTTTCAGTGTAAATATCCACCAGATTAACATCTAATTGCCAAAGTGTTACTGTCTGCATGTATTATGAGGATTATTCCATGTTTGAACAATCTCACTTTAAAACGAAACATTTGCGACAACTCTTGAACAAATTTTGACAATGTAACCATTTATAATTTTCCCTGAGCAACACTACAGAAAATCAGATGTAACAGATCCTTTTCATAGAGTTAAGCCTCCACAAGCACCAGTCCCCCATGAATGTGGTCCTTGTGGAATGGGGAAGCATTGCACATGTTACCTAACCAATTTGAGTTATTGGGAGTAATTCATTGGTCATTTTTGAGAATTTAAAATTTTCTTTCACATATGTAGCTGCGACCAAGCTAGAGGCGTAGATTCCTAACCCAAGTTCTTGCAATGCCTATGTAACAAACCAAGCCTGTCCCTTCAGGATAGAATCAGTTGATTCCAGTAAAAGCTGTTGACAGGATATGCTTTCAGCTCCCTGCTGAATGCACTAACATACCCACACCACCAGCTAACCAATATGGAGGCACAAAAGAGGAATCATGTGGTTGCTGCCAGCTGAGTCCTAGGGAGCAGAGGACAGTGCAGTCCCTCTCTTGATTCCTAGCTTTCAGATGGAGCAGATTTCCTTATGCCGTCTGCCTCTGACCCTCCTCTCTCTGCCCAGCCACTGGCTAGTTCAAAGGTGAATCATCTTTCTTTCCCTTTCCTGTTCCCATATTCTGCTAACACTAAGACTAGCAGAAGTCACTACAGTCCAGCCTGGATGAGCCCTCATGTACACTGTACTGTCAGAATATAGTTAATGGTTTTTTTTCTTTCTCTCTTTGATTTCAAACCAGTGCCCCCTCTCCCATCCTTTTGACCCAGGCCACATGCACACCAAGTGTGGTCTGTACAGAAGAGAGCCGCTCAAATTTTATGATGTAGGAAAACACTTTGTTTTAGGAGTATTGTCACTTAGTAATCACAATGAAGTCGAAATCTGAAAGAGGGTAATGAATGAAGTACAACATTTAACAATGAAAACAGAGTTATTATGAATACCGATGTAGAGATGGAAGACTACTGAACTCCTGGGTGGAATGTACTGTCATTTATACAAACATTGAATGTTCCAGAATATACAAACATAAGAAATTTTGAGAATCTTCCAGAAATGATAAACACTAAATAGCAAATAATTGATAGTGCTTGGGCTTGAAGTCACGGCCTGCAGAAGACAGCAGTGATGCTAACCACTACACCACATCACATGAAGTGCAGCTTGCAGCAAAATTATTAGAAATATGAGTTATGCATATCAGTAATAGACATTTGTTTTATTAATACATGTTAATTCAAACTAACTAAATGATAATTTAAAAAAGGAGATAGTTTCATTTTTCCCAGAATGACTTTATACTTTGCAGTGGAATGTGCACAGATTTGGCAGATCAAAACTGAGTGCCAGATCGGAATTCGAATCTGGAACACAGGTGCCACCAGAGATAAAGCTATGAGTATGGGCTATGAGCACTGCTTGGATAGCTCAGTCAGTAGAGCACTTGCATGCTAAAGGCAGAGGTCCTGAGTCCACGTCCCAGTCTGGCACAAAGTTTTAATTTCCCAGAAAGTTTCAGTCTTACATTTGTGTATATTATAGTACTACTATCACTTCATTTTACACATATAGACATGAATGATTGGGGCAAACTATCTTCACTGCAATGAATTTATCCTCTAATCTGTGGAAGATGTCTTAGGGTTCTTAAGCGAGAACAGTTCACCTGTGGTACCTGACCTGATTAAAGCTTTTAACTACTGTATTAGGGAAAGCCCAGTAGTATGGCATCAGGAACTCATTTGGTTATATCCTGAAATTCTACCTTACAATATTATGAAAAGATAGTTGCTACTCACCATATAGCAGAGATGCTGAGTCACAGATAGGCAAAGGTCTTGTAGGCCAAAAGCTCGTTTTGTGACAGTCTTTTTATTGTGCCTATCTGTGACTCAGCATCTCCGTCCATTGTTTGAAATGCTACCTAACTAAGAGGAAGCAGAAAGTAATTTTGCGAGCTGTGGATTAAAAATTGGAAGCATCTGTTGTGCCGTTCTTGAATGTTATTCATCATAGAGTCCCATGGGGCTCTTTAATGTTTCTGATTTATGCTAATGACCTGCCTACAGCTGTGAATAGTGACGAGTGCAAATTTACCATGTCTACAGGCAATACATCTACATCTACATGGATACTCAGCAAATCACATTTAATTGCCTGGCAGAGGGTTCATCAAACCACTTTCACAACAATTATCTATTATTCCAGGCCCGCACAGTGCATGGAAAAATTGAACACATATCTTTCCGTGTGAGCTCTGATTTCCCTTGTTTTATTATGATGATTGTTTCTCTCTGCATAGGTCAGCATCAACAAAATATATTTGGAGGAGAAAATTGGTGACTGAAATTTCATGAGAAGATTGTACTGCAATGAAACCACCTTTGTATTAATGATGATCACCACAAATCCTGTATCATTTCAGTGACACTCTCCTCCCTATTTCACGATAATACAAAACGTGCTGCCCTCCTTTGAACTTTCTTGATGTAGTGCAACAGAAAATCTGCCCCACACAGTTACCAACAAGATCTTCTCAAAAGTTTTTAATTGGTTTACTGTTAATTTTCATTCTGCCAACCCAAACAAGACAAATTTTATGCAATTTTGACCAAGTCACATAAACTCAAAAGAGCACTCAATAACCCACTACAGAGAGTTAGCGCCAGATTCCTGGGCATTTACTTGGACTGAAAACTAAACTGGGAACAACATTCATCAAACTGTGAACAGACCGAACTCAGCAGCTTTTAGATTCAAAATACTCTTCCGTATTGCAACTATGCACCAGGCAAGACATCTGAGTGTTTGTGAATTCATAAAGATAAGTTATTTAGATGCAATAACTGTTATTTTAGTATAAATTAATCGTTAACTACATGTATAGTGTGTTTTTTAAGCTTACTGTTAAACATATCAATTTTCTTTACATATTATTCCAGAGAATATGAGAAGATCATACGGCCTAGTTGCAGTCTTATTTCTGTTTCTGTTTTGGCTTAGTAACTTAGAGAACTGTGTTTAATTGCCCTGTTTTTCTTTCCAGTAATTTAAGTAGAGTGCATCAATTCATTCATTAGTAAGTTCATATTTCCAGAAAATAGCATAAATCTTGAGTTGTTTTGTTTAGAAACCTTTGCTCTAGTAGTTTGTTTACCTAAAGCTTGTGTACATCCTATTGTGAATAAATTAATTAACAGATATTTCAGTTATGTGAGTGCTGAGCTCTTGTTGTAAATGCAAATAATTAAATGTTTTACATTATATCACACACCTGAAAGTATTGGTGTATAAGCCTAATTTTTGCAGCTCGTGAATAATGAAAATTTGTCTGGTGTAAAGCATGTTAAGTAATTTAGTTCTGTTTTCGAATGTGTAATTGGTGTTGCAATGCATGATAAGTGCAGATTTTGCTGTGGGATAATCAAAGAGGGAGTGGTATGTGCAGACTGTGGGCTGGAATTCCACTGGAGTGACTGTAGTGGGGAACTGAATAGCAAACTCAATGAGGCTCTCCCATAGAACTATAGGCTACGCAAAAAGAAGAGAGATTTGCTGAGCGGAAGGCAAAGATTTGTGCTCTTTAGGTTCAATCATAACATGCAAATTTGAACTAGATATGCTGAAGGGGGGAAATAGATCATTTGTACTAGGTAAAGGTAACAAGCAATGCGCAAAAAGGGAACAGCCCTTCAACTTCATCTACATTTCAGCGTAGAGTAGCGAATAAATTTGACATGTTACCTGAAGTAGGAGGGGGAGGAGCCTCATCCAGCTGTACATTACAGTAGGGTGCAGCAGACTTCTAGCAAAGAAACTCAATGTAGGTTGGTACTGAAAGAGAGTAGGAAGAAAAGAGTCTTGCTGCTAGATATAAGTATTGTGAAGCCCAGTTTTAGCCTTAGCCACGTGACAGAGGACACTGGGAATATGTGCAACGATTTTGGCAAAGAGGGTCATGTCGTTGTAGTACGTGGAGCACAGAACAGCCTGGTTAAGGACAGTAATTACAGCTTTATCGATGACCTGGATAAAATAGGAGTAGCAACTACACACACAAAAGTGAGTGTTATGGAGATCCTGCAGTGCCATGACCAGCCCTGGGTCAACACTCCTGTGAGCTGTGTGAACACTGAGTTGATCAGGCTGCTGCTGAGTGAAACGAAATCGCATATGAGTGCAGTGTCTGTTGCTGAAATTAGGAACTGGGGATATACTGTACATGGCCTACACCTGATTGGGAGAGGGAAAGATAAGGTGGCTGAGCTTCTTGCAGTAAATGCATGGGAGGCGACCAGCACACATAGCAGGGTCCCTGTAGTTACTGGTGTCAGAGGGACACTTTCTTTAGGCTAGAATCAGGATTCAGGCACCCTGTTTCGAAAGAAGTGAAAATAACACGTGTCCCACAAAATGCTTAAGAATGCACAGAAAAATAAGGTTGGCTTATTTCTTCAGAATATTAGAGGACAGAATAATAAGGCAGAACAGCTTCTTGTCCGTTTGGAAAATTTAGAGAGCTATGAAAAGATTGACATCCTATGCCTATCTGAGCACCACATAACCACAGGGTCAGAAGCTACATATAAAAGATTACATTAAAGCAGCTTACTCATGCAGAACATATGTGAAAAGGAGGAGTTGTTACATGTATTAAGACAGAACAAAAGGTCCAAAGCATTGAAACCAGCTAGTTTTGTAGTGATAAGCACACAGGGGTGTGTGCTTGTGAATGAATACTGTTTCAGTTCACTTTTAATTGTTAACTATTTATAGATCCCCACTGGATAATTTTGCGCTGTTTATGAGGAATCTGGATTTCTTACTCAGCTATCTATCAGACAATAGCAAGGAGTCTGTGATGACTTCAATGTTGATTTCCTAAAGGTTTCTGACAGGAAAAATGATGATGATGATGATGTTTGGTTTGTGGGATGCTCAACTGCACAGTTATCAGCGCCCGTACAAATTTGTAACATTTGCTCAGTCCGATCTCGCCAATTTCATGACAGATGATGAAATGATGAGGACAACACAAACACCCAGTCATCTCGAGGCAGGTGAAAATCCCTGACCCCGCTGGGAATCAAACCCGGGACCCCGTGTTCGGAAAGCGAGAACGCAACCACGAGACCACAAGCTGCAGAAGACAGGAAAAATGATCTGGAAACCTTATTTGGATCCTACAATTTGATCTCAATAATTAACTTTCAAAAAAAGATTGATAAATACAGTAGAACCCTAAATTACAATGTTTTCTTTTTGTGAAGCTCAAGGAAAGAAAATAACTGGTAACCCAATAAAAAATGCTCTCTCTGATCATGATGGACAATCGGTTAGGGTAAATAATGTAGTGCCTTACAGTGTGGGTATTCCTCAGTGGAAATCAGAATAATTAATGGCTCCAGGACAATTGTTTTTAAGAATAGTTTACTAGAGATGATCTGGGATGAAATTTATAATGAACCAAATGATAACATAAAATTAAATATATTCCATGATAAATTCATATCATTATTTTCAATAGTTTTTTACAAAAGCTAAACAGAAAGGACAACAACAGGAGAGATAAAATTATGTTGTGAAAGGAAAAAGGAGACACACTGCAGCAGTTGCACACTACGAAAACTGCTCAAAATTACTAAGAAAAGTTATTTAAAAAGGCAGGAACATCCACATTATGTCTGACGACAGACTAAGGCTATATGGAATGTAGTGAAATGAGAAACAGGACAACCAGCTACAGAACAGGATAACATCACTATTAAAGTGAATGGATGGGCTATAAACGATGAGTCACAGGTAGCTAATATACACTCCTGGAAATTGAAATAAGAACACCGTGAATTCATTGTCCCAGGAAGGGGAAACTTTATTGACACATTCCTGGGGTCAGATACATCACATGATCACACTGACAGAACCACAGGCACATAGACACAGGCAACAGAGCATGCACAATGTCGGCACTAGTACAGTGTATATCCACCTTTCGCAGCAATGCAGGCTGCTATTCTCCCATGGAGACGATTGTAGAGATGCTGGATGTAGTCCTGTGGAACGGCTTGCCATGCCATTTCCACCTGGCGCCTCAGTTGGACCAGCGTTCGTGCTGGACGTGCAGACCGCGTGAGACGACGCTTCATCCAGTCCCAAACATGCTCAATGGGGGACAGATCCGGAGATCTTGCTGGCCAGGGTAGTTGACTTACACCTTCTAGAGCACGTTGGGTGGCACGGGATACATGCGGACGTGCATTGTCCTGTTGGAACAGCAAGTTCCCTTGCCGGTCTAGGAATGGTAGAACGATGGGTTCGATGACGGTTTGGATGTACCGTGCACTATTCAGTGTCCCCTCGATGATCACCAGTGGTGTACGGCCAGTGTAGGAGATCGCTCCCCACACCATGATGCCGGGTGTTGGCCCTGTGTGCCTCGGTCGTATGCAGTCCTGATTGTGGCGCTCACCTGCACGGCGCCAAACACGCATACGACCATCATTGGCACCAAGGCAGAAGCGACTCTCATCGCTGAAGGCGACACGTCTCCATTCGTCCCTCCATTCACGCCTGTCGCGACACCACTGGAGGCGGGCTGCACGATGTTGGGGCGTGAGCAGAAGACGGCCTAACGGTGTGCGGGACCGTAGCCCAGCTTCATGGAGACGGTTGCGAATGGTCCTCGCCGATACCCCAGGAGCAACAGTGTCCCTAATTTGCTGGGAAGTGGCGGTGCGGTCCCCTACGGCACTGCATAGGATCCTACGGTCTTGGCGTGCATCCGTGCGTCGCTGCGGTCCGGTCCCAGGTCGACGGGCACGTGCACCTTCCGCCGACCACTGGCGACAACATCGATGTACTGTGGAGACCTCACGCCCCACGTGTTGAGCAATTCGGCGGTATGTCCACCCGGCCTCCCGCATGCCCACTATACGCCCTCGCTCAAAGTCCGTCAACTGCACATACGGTTCACGTCCACGTTGTCGCGGCATGCTACCAGTGTTAAAGACTGCGATGGAGCTCCGTATGCCACGGCAAACTGGCTGACACTGACGGCGGCGGTGCACAAATGCTGCGCAGCTAGCGCCATTCGACGGCCAACACCGCGGTTCCTGGTGTGTCCGCTGTGCCGTGCGTGTGATCATTGCTTGTACAGCCCTCTCGCAGTGTCCGGAGCAAGTATGGTGGGTCTGACACACCAGTGTCAATGTGTTCTTTTTTCCATTTCCAGGAGTGTATGTAATAATCATTTCGTAAATATGGCAGACAGTATAGTGACAAATGGTTGAAGAGAAAAATCACAGCAGTATACTGAAAAAGCAACTTTCATAGAATTCAATCACATAAACGTATCAATGGCATCTCCTCCTGAAATTAAGAAAACCATACATTCTCTCAAAAATTTAAGCTTGTTCAGTTTTGTTTGTGTTTCATATAACAAGCCCCATCTTATATTAAATATGTAATGCATCACTAACTAAAGACTTTTTTCCAGAGAGACTGAAATATACTATAGTCAAACCCCTCAATAAGAAAGGAGATAGGAGAGATTTTAATAACCACCGACTTGTTTCACTGCTGACATTTTCCAAAACTTTTGAGAAGGTCATATATCATAGAGTAGTACCTCACCTAAGCAGCAATATCCTCAGCAAATCAAAGTTTGGATTTCAGAAGATTTGTTCTACTGAGAATGCCATTTAAATGCTCACTCACCAAATATTACAAGTGTTAAATAATAAAATAGAAGCAGTTGGATTTTCTGAGATGTGCCTAAAGCATTTGAATGCATTAATCATGGTATTCTCCGAGATAAATTGAAGTTTTATGGGATTGATGGTATAGTCAACCACTGGATAATGTCATATATAACCAAAAGAATGCAGAAAGCTGTACTTAGCAAATTCAAGAAATATAGTCTAGAGACATTATTCTGACTGGGTAGAAATCACGTATAGCATTCTCCTAAGCCAAATCTTAGGTCCACTATTGTTCCTCATATATGTAAACAATGTTCCCTCTCATACACAAGAACAAGCAGTTTTTTTTTTTTTTCTTCAGATGACACTAGTATTGTTATCAACCCGAGCATACACAGAGAAACAGAAGAAAGGGTAAACAAAGTTCTTAAAAGTATCATTGACTGGTTTTCTATGAATGGTCTCAGACCTTAGTTTTGAAAAGACATGGTGTATTCAGTCTGAACACCTAGTGGTGCTACACCAATGATAGGTGTAACGCGTGGTGAGGAAATAATAAATAGGTTGGAAACTTCTAAATTCTTAGATGTTCATAGTCATGAGAATTTAAACAGGAAAAAGCACATTTTGGAACTCATAGACCAACATAGTTCAGCCACATTTGCATTTAGAATCTTTGCAAATCTTGGGGAGAGACAAATCAGTAAGCTGACAAATTTTTCATTTTTTCATTTCATAATATCATATGATACAAATGTTCTGAGGTAATACATGTTTAAGAAAGAATGTCTTCATTGCTCAGAAATGTACTGTAAGAGTAATATGTGGTGCACACCCACAATCATCTTGTAGACATTTGTTTAAGGAGATGGCACAGAGGAGGTGAGTTGCCTTTTAAAAAACCAGATATTTGCAGATCATTTTCCTTGCACCTTCATTGTTGGTAAAAGTGCACAAACAGCATGTGTTAGCAGACTTTCCAGTCAGTGCTGTAGAATAATCTTGACATTAGTGGCAGTCATAAAATTGTTATGGAAGTTTATGGCTTGCAAATGCATCAGGAAAAATGGTATGTTGCACTGGGCATAGTGTGCGAGACCCCAGCAAACAGTAAAATGACAAACGCAACTTTTCTGCTCAGACTTCCTGGCAGGTTAAAACTGTGTGCCGGACTGAGGCTCGAACGTGGGACCTCTGCCTTTCGCAAGCAAGTGCTCTACCAACTGAGCTACCCAAGCATGACTCACGACTCATCCTCAGAGATTTACAGCCACCAGTACCTCATCTCCTACCTTACAAACTTTGCAGAAGCTCTCCTGCAAACCTTCATATGAGTGCACACTCCGTTGCAGAGTGAAAATTCATTGTGGAAACTTTTCTGCTGCTAGAATGAACATGAGCACAAGTGACAGTTTCTCTTACATCATGCCAAACCTAATGCAAGCTGGATGTGCAGGCTGAGGCCTGGCCTATCTCGTCTTTGTTCTGTCCTGCATTGAAGTACCTGGCACAATGTGACATTTCGTTTAGTATTGTGGTGTGGCATTTTCCAATCTGCACAACTCTCTTCAGCTTGGCAGAATCATGGTGTCAGGGCTGTTTACTCTTCACTACTTGTTTGTGGTTTGAAGGATGTTCACAGATCCAGTGGCTGTTTGCAGAAAAGAGGCAGACTAGTGATTTATCATAACAAGCCTTTAAAACTGAATGAGAATGACAGAAGAGAGGAATGAGAATTATCAGTAGCTCTTATGCAATTATATAATTGAAGGTACTGCAAATTTGCTGTGAAATTACATTACAATACTATGCAGAGAGAATTTAAAGATTTAGCTGATGATGAAAGAGCAACAAATTTCAACAATTGACAGACAAGATTCATTGTTCTGTATGTCAAGAAGCACTTTGTGGTAAATTTGCAAGGATGGAGCACATAAAGAAATTGGTCATACAAACTGTAAAATTTCTTATGTTGCTTGAGTTATTCCACTATCAGTTGCAACAATTTTCGATGGAGTTCAGTGAAGAGTATGGAAACTTCATATGTTTTGCAAAGTACATTGGTTAAGTCAAGGGGTAGGCCTGGAACAATTTTTCAATTTAAAACCAACTATTGTTGAATTTATGAAAGAAAAAGGAATGCAGAGTGGAAATTATAATATCCAGAATGGATTGCAGACTTAGCATTTTAGGAGGACTGCCCACAGCAAGATGCTGGTTTGATGGGGATACATTTAAAAAGAAAATCTCATTGTAGAAGACAACATTTTTGACAAACACAGTCCATTTCCCTAAGTTCATCGGCATTAAAGAAAACATGAGCTTTGAATAATTCATTGTGGCCTTGATAGAATTAGAAGTATAGTTTTCTAAACTTTTGAGGACACCGTCAATCTTACTCTGTTTTTGAGATCATTTGCTGTTTCACTTGAAAGTGCACCACGTAACTTTCCAAAATTGTTAAGGCTTTCTTGGCCACTTGTTGACAAACTGCCTGTTGGCTTCGGTCTCAGGTTCTCCAGCCAAAATTTGTGTGACAATTTTTCTGATGTTTCGCCAGCACGAGTGGCTGGCATTGTCAAAGCTTCACCTTCCATTGCTGGAGGTGGACTGGAGCCAAGCTCACAGCCGCAGACTACTTGTACCTTGGCACGCCAGGTCTGTGGCTGCAAGCTCAACACCAGTCCACCACCGGCAATGGAAGGTGAAGCTTTGACAATACCAGCCACTCGTGCTGGTAAAATGTCAGGAAAAATCATCAGACAAACGTCAGCCGAAGAGCCTGAGACAGAAGCCAACAGGCAGTTTGTCAATGTAATTTCCATTTTAAAGACAAATCCTTCTACATTAAAACTTGTAAGGTACCCTTTATTAGCAGATAAGAGTGCATTCTACTTTACTTCCAGTTTTGCTGTTTCACATAAGTGCTGCAGTATGTACAGAGTAAGGAGTGAGCAGTAGGTTCCCACACTGGACAGCAGAAGGCAGTTGTCCATCTGGTGCTTTCAGAGCCAGTGAGGTGAGGTGCTGATACAGAAATCACGTATGATGCCAGCAAAGAGATAAGTAGAGAAAGCACATTTATTCTGGTGCAAATCAGGTAATTGTAATTAATAAATATTTGCTAACAAAACTTGGCTTTTGCCACTCTCTCTCACTCAAGACATTAGGAGAAATCTACCAGTCATAAATACTGGCTTTGCAATGCCACGAAACATTGATATTAATAAATAAATGACTAACTTTGGCATAACCAAAGATTTATGATTTCATATGAACTATACTGATTGTATGCTCAAGTTACAGACTGTGTGCCATAGTCAGCAGTCGTCAGTAAGATGCCTTTCAATCTAGTCATGCAGTAGTCCATGCTCTCATTCCATTAATAGTTAGCTTATTATCAGTGTGAACAAGTTCATTTTATGGCGTTTCTGAAATAAACACACCATAACAGCATCCCATTTAAAATTATTTGCACCAAAAAAAAAATCCTTTTTGCTTCATCAAGTAAAAAATAGACAGTAGTAATGCACTTTCAGAACCCGAGAGCACTCCTACTGTTCTGCAAGGGGACATAAAACTACAAAAGCATCTCCATGTCACAGGCAGGAAGAATTCCTACATGGCGGCTCACTAAATCAATTCAAGGATGGACTGGCTTAAATATCACAAAACTCGGGTGGGAAAGAGTGGCCAGTTATACTGTACACCCCTTATACCACCATCTTCAGACTCACCTGCTAAACTGAGACATTTCTGGAGGTTTGGTATGAAAGGGGGGGGGGGGGGGAGGGGCAGTTCATGCAAACTGTTCAGGATAACTTTGTTTTCCTCTGGTAAGGTTTCCATGGCTCCATAAGGAGGTTGCTACAATATTTCAATCAATGTATGTGTGTGTGAAAGACCTTTTTCCATTATGAATCTAAATAAGCCACAATTATGTGGCAACCTCAGTGCAAAAATCTGTGAAATTATTTGTGTGTGTCCATATGCCAGCAGTTTGTTCCAGATAAAAATTATATTAAGCATACCAAAAATAATTCATTATGAGATTGATAATTTGTTTTGTTTATTATCTATGTTACTGAGAAATGTGAAATGTAAAACCGAGTTATACACAGTGCTACCGCATTGCCCTTTAAATACAACGTGTTTGCAGTTTCCTCCTCTTCCTCTTCTTTTCACACTCAGATAGCGCACTGTAGCAGTGGGGATAGTGTGCAGCAAAGCTGAGCGCTATGGCTGTTGTGTCAGAGCACGGCTCACGAACTAACTTCATGGCTACTGCTATTCTACATCTCGTATCTTTGAAAAAGTGGATGGCACAATTCGAGTAAGTGATGTCTCAGTTCAGGTATGAACTCTCACATCTAGGATTGGCCAGCTAATATACAATGAAATCACTGTAGATGTGTATGGATGTCAAGTAATATACAGTTAACACTCAGACCTCCATCAAATGTGAATTCAATTTTAGTGCTATGGAAAGATACTGTCCCAACTTTGAAACAACATCAGGTAAACTATGTGCCAGATTCTCAGTCCACAACATTTTCAGTTAGGAAAATTAACAGTAATACACACTCCACAAGAGAGAAAGATTCATCTACGTCTATATTCTGCAAACCATTGTGATGTGCATGGCAGAGAGGGTACATCCCATTGTACCAGTTATTAGGGTTTCTTCCTGTCCCATTCATATATGGAGCGCAGATGAGTGATTGTTTGAATGCCTCTGTGCAGATTGTAATTATTCTAATCTTATCTTTACAATCCCTGTGTGGAGTTGTTGTATATTCCTAGAGTAATCATTTAAAGCTGGTTCTTGGAACTTTGTTAAAATACTTTCTCAGGCTAGTTTACATTTATCTTCAAGAGTGTTCCAGCTCAGTTTATTTAGTATCTCTGTGAAACATAGCTGAGATTAAACAAAACTGTGGCCATTCATGCTGCCCTTCCCTGTATACATTCAATATATCCTGTTAGTCCTATCTGGTATGGATTATACACTTGAGCAATATTCTAGAACCAGTTGCACGAGTGATTTGTAAGCAATCTCCTTTGTAGATTGATTGCACTTCCCCAGTGTTCTACCTATAAATCAAAGTCTACCACCTACTTTACCCACAACTGAACCTATGTGATCATTCTGTTTCATATCCCTACAAAATGCTACAATCAGATATTTGTACACTTGGCCGATTCCAACAGTGACTCACTGATATTATAGTCAAAGGGTACTATGTCTTTTTCATTTTGTGAAGTCCAAAATTTCACACTTTTGAACATTTAAAGCGCATTGCCAATGTTTGCACCACTTTGAAATCTTATCAAGATCTGACTGAACATTAGTGCAGCTTCCCTTACATAGTATTCCATTATAGATAACTGAATCATCTGAAAAATGCCTAATTTTACTATTAATATTGTCTGCGAGATCATTCATATACAACATGAACAGCAAGGATCCCAACACACTTCCCTGAAGTTACTTCCACATCTGATGATGACTGACCATCCAAGATAACATATTACATCCTCCCTGCCAAACAGTCCTCAATCCAGTCACAAATTACACTTGATACCCCTTGTGCTCGTACCTTTGACAGTAAGTGTAGGTGCCACACTGAGTCAAATGCTTTTTGGAAATCAAGAAATACAACATCTGCCTGATTTTCTTGATCCGAAGCTTTCAGTACGCCATGTGCGAAAAATGCGAGTTGGGATTCACATGATTAATCTTCTTGAAATCCATGCTGGTTGGCACTGAAGAGCTCATTCCATTCAAGATACCTCATTCTGTTTGAGCTCAGAAGATTCTACAGCAAATCGATGTCAAGGATATTGGACGGTAGTTTTGGGTATCACACCTACTACTCTTCTTGTAAACCTTCTTCCAAGAACTGGGCAAGGTTTTTTGTTTGAAGGATCTGCATTAGATTATAGTTAGAGGAGAGGTTAACTCAGCCACAAATTCAATATAGAATCCGACAGGGATTCCATCGGGCCCTGGAGCTTCATTCAATTTTAACAATTTGAGCTGCTTCTCAACACCACTGACACAAATACTTCTTTCATTCATCTTTTCAGTGGTACTAGGATTAAATTGGGGCAATGTCTCTGGGTTTTCCTTTGTAAAGGAATATTTGAAAATGGAGTTAAGCATTTCAGTTCCTGTGTCATTCACTAGGGACTGGACACCAACTTTTGTGCCACTGGCAGCCTTTACATATGAACAGATTTTATTTGGTTTCTGTGAAAGATCACTTGACAATGTTCTGCTACAGTAGTCACTGAAGGCATCAGGCATTGCTCTCTTGACAGCCAAGCACATTTCACTCAGCATCTCTCTATCTATAGTCCTACACTTTGTTTTATAACTGTTATACAATAATCTCTGTTTTTATAGAAGTTTCTTTACAGTGACTGTATACCATGGAGGTTCCCTCCCATTATGAACTGTTCTACTGGGTTCATATTCAACTGCTGCATGCTCAACTATTCTTTAAAACTTGAACTAGAGTTCCTGTGCATGCTCCGGCCCTGTGCTGAAAGTTTCCTCATTGAAATACACACCACGGATTTTCTATCTAGTTTACTGAACATATATATCTTCCTGCTTGTTTTAGTTGTCCTCTGCACTTGGTAATCATTGTTGTCACAACCATGTCATGATCACTGATACCAGTTTCCAATGTGGACAACCTCAAAGAGATTAGGTCTATTTGTCACCAATAGAACCAATACATTTCCATCATAAGTGGGGTTCCTAACTATTTGTTCTAGGCAGTTTTCAGAAAAGGCATTTAGTAAAGTTTCACACGATGTTTCATCACGCCCACCATTAACATAACTGTAATTGTTCCAATTAATTGTTAGATGGTTAAAGTCTCCACCTATGGTTACAGTATGGTTGGGGAACTTACATACATGGAACTGAGGTTTTCTCTTAAGTTTCTGGTTACATCAGGAGATGAGTCTGGGTGACAGAAGGATCCAACTATCATTTTATGCCCATCCTTGATACTGAGTCTTGCCCAAACAGTCTCACATGCAGCTGCAATTTCTCTCTCTCTGTCAATTTGAGTTTCTTTTCTACTGCGATAAATTCACCACATCCATTTCCCATTAGCCTATCCTTACAATATACACTTTAATTTTCCCAAAAAATCTCACTGCTATCAACTTCAGGTTTCAATCAGCTTTCTGTGCCTAGTATTACGTGAGCTTCACTGCTTTGCATGAGCGTTTCAAACTCTGGCACTTTGTTGTGAATGCTTTGGCAGTTTACCGTTAGGATTTTAATACTCTCATCTGTGGGAGGCATTTCTTTCGATCTTATACTGATACTTCAGTGTTTCCTACAGCTATCATTATCTGGATTGGATCGAGAGTCATGTAATCTAAAATAAAAACATCTGTGTGCACCCCAAACAGGGTCAGATACCTGAGTAGCAGCCACTAAAGTGTAGTGCACACCTGACCTATTTAGGGTGACCCTACACTTCCCAAGTTGCAAGTCCAGGAAGTTGCAGCCTAACGTGTCACAAACCTTCAAAGTGTGGTTCAGTCTTTCCACTGACTCAGAACCAAAGGACTACAATCAGTTGTGGGGAAAATGCTGCAGATTGTGGAGCTTAATTGAAATTCCATGTGCAAGGCTGGTCTCTCAATATTCTCTGCCAGTCGCTGGATGACCTAAGAGCCCAGACAGTGGGCATCATTTGTTCCAATGTGTGCCACAATCTGCTGTTGGCTGCACGCTGTTCCCTCAATGGCTGCAGGAATAGCCTCTTGAACATGCTGGATGAGGCCCCCAGGCATACACACCTTTCCTGTCCCTTGCTGCCATTTTCTGAAGAGGTACCATCATTCGCCGTACGCTCGAACTACTGACGCTTAATAGACCCTTATCCTTTTACGTTTGCAGCCTCCTTGGGGAAAAAAACACCAGGTGAAGTACACCTCAAATTTGCTGGTTGGGGAGAGGGGGGGGGGGGGGAAGGTTGGGTACAACATCCTGTCTCTTCCTGGCCCTGTCCACCCTGTACAGGATGCCTAAATCTACCACTGACACACCACTGGCAGTCAAGTGGACGAGTAATTACAGATCCTGTACTTTCTGCAGAGGAGGCAGTATCCATGGGAGAGCATGGTAGTTGAGGTACTTACAGTACATATATCACAGGTACACAACTAGAGCTCTTCCATTACACCAATTCACAGCAGCTACCAATCATTTGACAGTAGTCAGTACAATTTCCAGCTCCTTATGAATGCCAACCAACTCATTCCATGTTCGAGAACAGCATTCACAGTGGGGCTGCATTTTGGTGCTGCGATGTATTACAAGGCAGTGAACAAATAATAACTTTAAACTAAGCCTGCTCATTATCTTTTAATCTGTTGAGCTAAAAAGTTGCTAATTCCCAAGAATGAAAGGAAATACACGAAACAAGATTTTTATTAAGGCAACACAAAAGCCTGTGGTAAACACTACTAGCTTTACAAGTTTCCTAAAGCTTTTTGATGTTATTATAGTTGTTAACAAACTTGAAAACAGAGTTAAATGCAGATAATATAAATAGGGCTACTTCTGTTTAAGGGAAAACTACATGTAACACAATATATTACAAAATCTGCTCCAGCAACAATCACAAACGCTGATTTGCTATAAATTGCTCATAGATTATGCAAAGGACAAAGGTAGCTTCCAAAAATTCTCAAAAACGCATGTTTATTTGTGTTGATATACAATGAAGTTTAGGGTGATGTACTTCAGCACAAGTGTGAACCACAAATTCTGATTTGCTACGAAATAAATTACGTATCCAAAACACTCTTACCAGCAACTCAGGAAAATATAAGTTTTGTAAGCATCCAAAATTCTCAAAATAACATATTTCTCACGTGATTTAACAATGAAATTACAGAACGATTGTTTTGAACGAAGATAGATCTACTGTTCTCAAAAATTTAAAAGAGTACAATTAAGTTTCAGTCTACAATTGATGACAACAGTACAAGTTTATCTCGGCACTCTCAAATGTTGGAAATTTTGCAATATATCACAACATACAATACAAATGGATCTTGATACAACCAATGATAGAATCCATTGTCATGCACGTATACAGTAACATTAGAAGATTCCAGGAGTAAGATCTCCATTTCCTTTAATTAACACTTTACTTTTTTTATCATTTGGAATGGATTCCTATCATAACTGTTTTGTCTTCTATTACACTACTGCCATTGATTTCAAAGTTATTGTTTCTAGGTTTGGGAAAAACAGTTACAGACAAAAGTGGTAAGAGATGTTTTCCGACCTGTAAAGTAATTATCAAAACAATAGTGTCAAACTGCAGAAGACAATCATATAATACAGGATCCATGGCCTTTACTAATTGCCGACCTGACAATACTTAAGGTATGTGATAACCTTTCAACATGAAGTTTCATGTTTGGCACACAATGCTATCTCGTCACAATAGGTCATGGTGGCTCTGTATAATTGGTTTGTATTGCACATAGTGATAAGTGTCTGCAACCACCGCAAGTTACCTGAATGATAGTGTTATGCAAATCTGGTTACCACTGGATGGGTTACAAAATACCTTTATTTTACTTTGTAGTTTCACCTGCAAAGCAATTTCCTAGTTCTTTTATACTGTAACCCATCAAAATAGATATATTTGGCTCAACAGTCCAAGAAGTCATTAAAACTTACAACAGTAAAACTGTAAGTGGCTGCCTGCGCTTCACAATTAAACATGACACCCTGTGTATCCGATTATCAACAGTCAGCCTGTCCTCTTCCTGGCCAGTAAGTCTGCCCCGACCTGGAGTTCTGGCGAGTTTTCCAAATTCTCCCAATCTCCTAAACCTCGCCTTTTTTTTATTTTTTATTTTTTTTTCATCCATCTTTCTTCCCCTTCACCCATCCTGCCACAAGGAGCTACCACTGGCTCCAAAAGCTTGCACGTTTCTTTAAGCTCCAAATATGTTTTCTCCTGCCACCACTTGGTGACTAGATTTTTTATCTATCCAATTACGTTACCTTAACTGTCCTATACACTCTTGGTGTCATGTTCGTGTTATTCTGAAGTGCAGCCAACCCCTCAACATTTTTACAATTGCATGATTAATGACTACTTGGACTCTTAAGTCAAGTGTAACTATTTGCATAGGTATAGTGGGAATCGGTGAAGTTGGCAGGAGGAATAAGACTTCTGGACAGGTGAATACAGGGTTATAAATAAGAAAATCAAATAAGGGTAATGCAGAGGTAGGTTTAATAATATATACAAAAAAGTAAGGATGTAGAGATGCTACTTCAAACAGCATAGTGAACACATTATTCTAGCCAAGAAAGACACAAAGCCCAGTAGTACAAGTTTATATGCCAACTAGCTCTGCAGATGAGATTGTTGAAATGTACGATGCAATAAAAGAAATTATTCAAACAGTTAAGGGAGACGAAAATTTAATACTCATGGGGGACTGGAATTCGATTGCAGGGAAAGGAAGAGAAGGAAAAGTAGTAGGTAAATATGGACAGGGGATAAGGAATAAAAGAGGAAGCCGCTTGGTAGAATTTTGCACAGAGCATAACTTAATCATAGCTAACACTTGGTTTAAGAATCATGAAAGAAGGTTGTATAAGTGGAAGACGCCTGGAGACACTGGAAGGTTTCAGATATGTTATATAATGGTAAGACAGATTTAGGAACCATTCACACATGAGTGTGTGTGTGTGTGTGTGTGTGTGTGTGTGTGTGTGTGTGTGTGTGTGTGTGTGCGTGCGCGCGCGCGAGCGAGTGTATACCAGTCCTTTTTTCCTCCTAAGGTAAGTCTTTCCGCTCCCGGAATTGGAATGACTCCTTACCCTCTCCCTTAAAACCCATATCCTTTCGTCTTTCCCTCTCCTTCCCTCTTTCCTGATGAGGCAACAGTTTGTTGCGAAAGCTTGAATTTTGTGTGTATGTTTGTGTGTCTATCGACGTGCCAGCGCTTTCGTTTGGTAAGTCACATCTTTGTTTTTAGATATATTTTTCCCATGTGGAATGTTTCCCCACACCCACCTTGAAATTGCGTTATCAGGCTTCTGTGAGATAGATAGTGTCGCTCTGCAACTGTCTGCCAATTCATGTTTTTTAACTGTAATGTAACGCTTTTCTTCAATTTTGTTTATAATCTTAGTTTTTGTTTATCTAACATTTAAATTTCTTCCTTTCTTCTTCAATTCTTCCATCCAGAAACTGATGTTATGTTGGAGGTTTTCTCCATCAGAGGTTACTATCTTAAGGTTGTCTGCAAAAACCAAGCTAGTCATTTGGAAGGGTTCATTTATGATGGCCAGCTTCTTTACTTTTGCTGTTACATGCCTTAAATATTTGGTCAACATACATCACAAAAGGTTTGGAGCTGAAGCTACTGTTTTGCCTTGCCTGATTATAACAAAAATTTTTTGTTGATATTTGAACATACTCACTATGAAATTAATAAAAGCTCGCTACATTTTAAGTTATTTGTGTAACCAGTCACGTCTCAGTGGGAGAGTTCCCAGTTGATTCAAATATGCTGCAGTTATCTTGCTTTACAAGAAAGACAATATAGAAACAGCACCGAATGATTTCAATTTTGGCAGCATCCAGAAATTTTTTATAAAAGTTTAGATAGTTATTGTTTGGGAAGTATAGAATGCAATCAGACAGCTTAAAGGTTGTACAGAGAGCACTGCCCGACTGTCTATGTAACAGGACAATGTGACAAGTTCTCAGTCCATATGTGAATTATTCATAACCTCGTGCACAGAATGTAACTCTGAAAGCCTTCTGGGAATAACAACAGTATAAGGAAAAGGACACATTGCTACTCACCATAAAAACGAAATGTTGAGTTGCGGACCAGCACAATGAAAAGACTGTTACACTTTTAGTTTCACCTCCTACATTAATCTCTGCAAGCTGTTTTTCAACATTTTCTGGATGGGTCAAAATACCATCAGCTGTAGCTCATGCATATTATTTTACAGAAGATTTTCTACCTTCTGCAGTATCATTTTTGCTACTTGGACTCAACTTTTAGTTTGCTTACTCATTATCCAAAATTTCACCCCCGCCCCCCCTCCCCAATTGACACACGACTGCCGTCTCCAGCAGTTTAGACATTCCAGTTTAAACGAGCATGCGTGCGTGTATGTTTATGTTTGTGTGTGTGTGTGTGTGTGTGTGTGTGTGTGTGTGTGTGTGTGTGTGTGGGGGGGGGGGGGGGGGCTTTCTTGAAGAAGGCTTTGGCCGAAAGCTGAAGATGTAACAGTCTTTATGCTGGGCCTGTCTCAATCTGTCAACTTTATATGAAGCTGGTATCTGTACAGATACCATTTGTGATCTTGCAGCTCTCGAAGGATGAAATGCAGCTAATGGTCTGGATTTCGCAGTAATTTCATTCTTCGAGAGCTGTAAGATCACCAATGGTAGATAAGGCTTGCCGGACAATGATCTTCTTCAGTGTGGATGCATTCACATTGCCCGAACTCTTACCGGAATCGGCAGATTGACAATCACAAGTAATGAGTATGGTGGGCAGGCGCACTACATATGTAGTGCGTGGACAGAAAGTTGGAAAGTGTGGGTCTCACTGGGAGCGTGCCAGAGATAAGTCCCTGCAGTCGCACTATCCTCTGTGTCCTCGGTGGCTCAGTCGGATAGTGTGTCTGCCTTGTAAGCAGGAGGTCCCAGGTTTGAATCCCGGTTGGAGAGGGGGGGGGGGGGCGCACACTTTTCAACTGTCCCCATTGCTATTTATGAATGCCTGTAAGCAGCTAAAGATCTGATTTCACTGTAAT
Source organism: Schistocerca piceifrons (assembly GCF_021461385.2). Classification (NCBI taxonomy): domain Eukaryota; kingdom Metazoa; phylum Arthropoda; class Insecta; order Orthoptera; family Acrididae; genus Schistocerca; species Schistocerca piceifrons. Next base: position 288,757,179 of record NC_060139.1, on the reverse strand, counting down.
GTCATCTTTATGGTGAGTAACTATCTATCCTTTTCCTTATATTGTAGATATTCCAACCTGGAGCCTTCTGGAATTGTACGTGAACTGGAGGAATTTGGCTGATATCCTAGGACAGTTTAATGATGTAAACTTTTGTATTCCCAGTCTTGCAATCTTCAAGCTAAACAGTGACTAAATGGCACAATAAACATTGAAAAGAAATCAATTCTGGAATGGTCCTTAATGTCTGAATTTGAATCACTAACTGGAACTGCATGGAACAGTGCACCTAACATCAGGGAAGTCACCTGCACAATTAGTGTCTTCAACATTTAGAACCTTGTCCAATATATATCACAAGATATCTTAAATTTATCGAGGTTCATAGAGACTGTAAATGTGATTGAGACTACTGTTAACTCTAGAGGGGCTCTCCTTGTGGCTCATTGGTAATCCTCCAGACTACAAATCTTGAGGTCAATCCTACCATTTTTATTTGTCACTTATCACTTCTTTCAACTCTAGTAAGCTTCACTGATGTGAAAGATCCTGAGTTTCACCATTGTTCAGAATCCATGTTCAACTGTAGATCCTGTTATTACTGGCTGGGTAAGTCAGTTCAGAGTTTGGAGGAAGGCAACGACACACCACCTCCAACAGGACAATGCCTAATAAAACACTGTGGTGTTCAAAATAATCTTCAGATTGATGACTGTTTTATTTTTTATTCAACTTCATGTCCATGTAACAATGAGTTACATTCACTGCCGAAGATAGGAAATACTTTTAAAAGATCACATGATATCATTAACATGTTACTTCATGGAGACCATTATTTATTAAGTAGATTTCTACATGACAACATGACATTTACAATCACAGAAGCATTCTTAACCTTCCATGAAATACACGCATATATATTACAGCCTTAAACAAATCAATATGCTGCTTAGAATTTAAAAAATAATTTATCACATCTTGGGCAAAAATATTTACACCTTATATATACAAATGAGTAGCAGACATAATGCACATCTGTTAAAATGAGAAGATAACTACAGTTTGTGTTGTGTGTGAAATGGAAATTTATCCAGCAGAAAACTACTGCCGAAACAAACAATACGATCAAGCATTTCTTATGGGACTATTGCACTTCTGTTATGGACTCTGCTTTCAACAGATACAAATGTAGCATTTACCAATACTCATACCTTTTAGTTAATATTCCTTTGGTCATTATACGAGACTGGCAACAATAGGAGCAACAACTGGAGAGATAAATAAGAATCTAAAAAGGTATGTACATCACATTATCCATGAACAAAAGAATCTGCCATACAAATGACAAACCAGCAACCATTATATTACAGTGTACACACATTTTAAATTTAATGTTTTTACATTTTCTGCATTTTCAGACACAATAGTATGACTTAAAACAAGGTAATTTATGACAGGTACCATGTATTATTATTTTCCCACAAATTTTAAGTGGATATAATGTGTTTATGGGCTAAATTCAAAGAGCAGCAATTTAGATTAAGTTACACTTAAATATCTTGGAAACAAATTGGCCCACATTCATCAATTTTTAATATGCTGTAACTCTTAACATTAGTGCAACTACATGGTATATAGCCAACAATTGTTTATGTTATGACACATACACTATTTAGTTACATTCATTTAAACAGTATTACTTCTTCAGACTGTAATATTTTCACTGTTATCTGATATGTCTGAAATAATATATCATACCCCCACCATTATTGAAATCCTCACTCGACAAGCATATGAATTTAATCACAACTATCAATTACTACTGTAATACTGTATCAATGAACCACTACAAACACACAAAACAGCATTTGTATATTTACACTTGCTCACACTCCAAAATTAATATTCAGTATACTCAGTACAACAGCCACTCAGCCAAACAGATAACCAGAGCCATGAAGTTTTAAACATTGAAGTTACTACCCACAGAACTATAGAACATACATATGAAGTTCCTGTAAGTAACCCACAAATCTTAAATACACAAATAAAAAAATAATAAGGCAAAATATATTAGCATCTGTATATACCGTTTATACATGAATACAGTTTTAGAAATTCACTCGAAATTACCTGCTGACAAACAGGCATGTCAGTTTTATGTCAAGTCAAAAGGGATAAATAATGTCAAAACTGAGCAGCGGAAGAGAAACCTCTCCCATAAGCTTGAAGAACCAAGCTTCATTTTCATACCATCTTAACACCATACAGGTGCAGCAAAATATTTGATGAAGACACTGAAACTTAACAGCCAGAAAAATACTGCTGAGTAAATGTGTAAAAATGTCTACCATGTACAACTGGCTATCCGAAAGTAAAGTTTATTCAAACCAAATTAATGAACAAGGAATAGAAATGGTAACTAAAAATGATGTGCTCAAGTACTGCTGATTCACATTCTACAACAAATAAAATTAACAATTGCAGAGGAACAACTTACAATTATTTCTGTAAAAGCTAAACATTGTGGATTTTGGTTAAAACAACATTTGAGGTCGCAATAACATTTGATTTCGGCTTATGTTAAAGCCATCCTCAGATTTTTTTGGCCCCCTATGGTTGGTGCTGGCGGCTCCTCGGCTTTTCGCATGATACCAGTATCAAGGACGATTGGGCAGTGTATAATCTTGGCATCATGCGAAAAACTGTGGAGCCGACAGTACCAGCCATAGGGGACCCAAAAAAAATCTGAGGATGGCTTTAATGTAAGCTGAAACCACTCATAATAAACAAATGTTATTGCAATCTCAACTGTTGTTTTAACCAAAGTATAGCACCAGATCGCTGTGCCTCATGAACAATGTTGTCTAAATTCATAAACGTTGTGCAGTTTACTAACATACACATCTCCAAAGATTAACTTTGCATTGCACAGTGTAAGAAATGGAATTAGAAACTATTCTGTTGCTAATACACGGTGCAAACATCAGGACAGTAACAGAGTCACACTTCCTCTCTCCAGAAGCACAAGTAGGAGCAACCCTAAGCTCTAATCACCGAGCACAGATATTTCTGATTTAGATACCTTCACTTTCTTAAATCTCAGCACCTGGATAGGTAGGATAGGACTGGAGAACCAGCAGCTGTGAGCAGTAGGGTGCCACTTTTTGCAAATAATGAGTCCTTGCAAAATGGTTAGACTGTCAATGTAGCTCAGCATCTTTTGTGCTTTCATTTCAACCTTGGATGCTGCTATACTGTTCCCAGCAGCAATTCATGCCTCAGGTGGGTTCATAGTGTAAATTACGGCAAGTAAGGCAGAAAAGAAGTCACATTTCAATTAAGGTTAAGGACCCTAGAAAACATTAAGAGGTGAAGATGTGTTGCTTTGGAGATAAAGGTGATCTGCATACCCAAGTGAATTGAATTTGGGAATCAGTGTGCATATCGTGAAAGGATTAAAGAGTTTCAACCATACGAATTGTGTGCTATTCGTAAGATCAAATTGTGGTAATGGGAGAACTTTGCCTCAAATGCAAGTGCTGCTTGAAGGAAATGGAAAAGCATTAATCATCAATGGTAATAAAGCTCATTTCCATTTGAGAGGAAATGTTAAACAGAATTTCTGTTCCCAGAATGAGATTTACTCTGCAGCGGAGTGTACACTGATATGAAACTTCCTGGTAGATTAAAACTGTGCAGCGGACTGAGACTCGAACTCGGGACCTTTGCCTTTCGCGGGCAAGAGCACTTGCCCACGAACAGGTCCCGAGTTCAAGTCTCAGTCCGGCACACAGTTTTAATCTGCCAGGAAGTTTCATAATTTCTGTTACTAAGACTAAGAGAATCCTTTTAAAATACATGAAAAATATTTCCGTTCTGAACATTTAACAATGTGATATGCAACTGTCAGCATTAGCCCATATTTTATTGCAGATGAGAACAGCACTACCTTGACAGTCACCGCTGAATATTACAGTCAGATGCTCAGCACTTTGTGACCATAAATGAAAAGATAGCCTACTCAACATACACTGCTTCTTTCAAACATGATAGTGCACAACCCCAAACACTTCACAATTGTCATCTCATTACAAATTTTATGTAATTCTGCATTTTTATGTAATAAAATTGTTTTATTAAACACCAATTGAGAAACACTCATTTCAAAATTCATTTGCCATCAGTCACACACTATATTTTGTGTTGTATTCATGGTTTAATGGTCCTCAGTACAAACCATACACAATGAAGGTTGGTAGTCTTCTGATCTTATGCCAATTTAACAGGCGGAAATACAATAAAATAATTTCAGGTAGCAGCTGAGCTGATTAAAATTACCCTATTATAAAAAAAAAGAGACATCTCAAATACATTTTATGAATTTATAGACAGAATGCTTTAGCATATTTTAAGTTTACCGGTACAAAAAAAAAATTGAAGATAACACGTATTTTATTGCACAAAACTTAATCGCAATCAGGCATACAATTTATTTTTACAGTATATCCAGGTACAATTACTGATGGCAAACTCCCCCCCCCCCTAAGTGTAGACTATGTTAGTAAGCAATTTCAACTAGTCTTTCACAGAATATATATTTTACATGTGTATTTCATATTTTTTGTGGGCTATTGCTCATACAAGCACTAGCTTGCCGTCGCTAAGTTTTTGTATGGTTGCTGTGTTTACAATTCTGTACTTTTACTGAGAAGACGATCCGAGAAAATGAAGGTTTCTTAATGCACCTAGTGGATGAACTGGACTAACGAGAGACATAGCATTTTGAGAATGCACACAAACTAACAAACAGCTCAACTTCTTTCTCAGGTGTATGAAAGAGAGCATCTGTGTCTGACATATTTGTCACTTTTGGAAATCCACTGTAAATTGTTAGCATTCCGAGGATGCATGTTCTTCCCACACATCTCACAAAAAAATTTAGTTGAGGGGTGGAAGATGGATAATGATACACACACTTTTACATGCGGCAAGGTGGACTGCGGATTACATATATACATGTAAAAAAGAGTCCAACTGCTTCTATGAGCCACTCAACTACACTGCAGGATCTCATTTCTCACATAATTATGGATCCTCCACTGATTACATTTGGAAATATTCCTTATTTGTCACTATTTTTCACACAGTAAAAATTGTGGAATAGTAATACATACCAACTAAACACAGCGAAATAGGTTTAGTCTAAGTGACAGAACATAAAAACATGAACTATACTTTAAAAATTGCTTTCCTCCACAAAGAAGTGTTAAAATTTTGAGCTATTACTTGCTGATATAGTCTAGTGCAATAAAACAGTATTAATGTAAAACTGCTTCTGTTCTAAACTGGACATGCCAACAAAGTGTACAAAAAAATTACAAAATTATAGTTTTCAGAAGTCCCAGCATGCCACTAGCAACTGCACAATTATTAGTACTTCATGAAATTCCAATTAATAGAATATATCAATCCTTGCTCAATATGAAAGAAATAAATTATCACATTCCATATAACATTTTGCATTTAATGCAGTAATTTTAAAATTTTTAAAAAGTGGTTAACTTTTGGTAACTAATGACACATTTTCCATTTCCCTGTAAACTTAAATGACAGTCAAGGATCACATATAAAAACAAATCACAAGCGGTTTTAAAATATGACAATGAGTGAATTATGTTAATTGCAGCAATGAATATAAAGTCCCTGTAGCAAAAGCAAGATGCACTACAATCTTGTAATGCAACAGCACTTTATTACACAAATAATAAATGGATCTGCCAAGTGAACATACCTTACGGAGCATCACTGAAGGCATGAAAGCAACCCATATCAAACCAAAGCAAAACTGCTTGATGGCTTCAAGGAGTACATGAATGGCAGCAGTTTCAGAACTTTTACAGCTCTTTACTACATGACTGTGACAAGGAAAATGATTACAGCTATCTTACAAGTAGTAAAAAAATAATCACAGTATCATCAGTCTGTGTATCGGCCCAGGACCAGTGCTCTGAGAAGTGGGCCAACTTCTTGCGTGTTTTGCAATGCTTCAATCAACATCTTCTCTACATTACGCATCACTGCCACTTTCTGGTGGCCCTTCAATGGGTATGTTATTTGGCCCGTTGGACCAGCCTGTCAACACAATGAGCAACAATGTACTGAAGAAATCTCAACAATGGTTGAACTAAAATACACAAGGAAACCGGCTAATTAAGCCTGCACAACTCAACTGAGGGCAGATATCTTAAAATTCTATACAACTGTAATATTTTAATGAAACATCTAAATAAATAATCAGTACACACTGAAAAACAAATATCAGCTTTGAGGAAGGGTGTGCGCAAAAAAACGATCAGACTTTTGAAATGGTGCATTATCAACTGGCAGGGTTTACACACTGTGGGTAGCAAATGCACCTAGTGGCAGGTTAAGACAACAAACTGCTGTCAGCCTTATTTTGCTGTGGCCGTTAGTTGCTATGCTACAACCAGTGAAGTGGGCACACTCTTACAGTGTACACTGGATTAATGACAAAGAAAGAGCTTAAAGAATATCTCTCTCTCTCTCTCTCTCTCTCTCTGTCTGTCTGTCTGTCTGTCTGTCTGTCTGTGTGTGTGTGTGTGTGTGTGTGTGTGTGTGTGTGTGTGTGTGTGTGTTTAATTATTTGATAGTATCACTTCACCTCCTATTTACATTACAGTAGAGCGTCGATTATCCACAAGTCGACCAACTGAATTATCGCTTAACCAAACTACTAACTGCTTGCGCGTGATGCCCTTCCCACGCTACAGTTTTCCCACCATCCTCTCACTGCATCAATGCCAAACTGCCAACATAGTAAACGTTTGCCCTCTGTTACAACATTTTGTGTCAACTTTGCTGCATAAAGTAAACTTGTAATATAAAATGCATAAACTTAAACATGTTTTCCTTCCTATGAGAGATAAATATGACATTAATAGAAGGTTAGAGAAAGGTTAATTGGAACCAAGTTGAGTACGAGGTTGGTAAATCAACGATCACGGATCTAAAAAAAAGGGAAGACGAACATCACAAGTTTTATATCTAAGATCGATTCTACTGATGGATCAAGAAGTCATAAAAGTATGAAGCTCATCAGTAACATGGATCTAGATTGTGCTGTTTAAAAGTGGTTCACATTAAAAAGGTCACAAGAAGGATCTATTTCCGGTCTCATGCTAGCAATTAAATTTAATGAAACTCTTTGAGGGCTATTGGATTTTAAAGCAAGCACAAAGTGGTTGAAATGCTTTAAGTCAAGATTCGGCATTTGTGAGCTTCAAATACATGGACAAAAACTGTCTGCTACTACATCACCAACTGATACTTAAAAAATCAAACTAAGTGACGTAGGCCTACTGAGGGAAACTGAGGGAAGAAGATTATGCTCTTGAAAACATGAACAATGCTGACAAAACTTGGCTTAATCGTAAGCTTTGCCAAGAAAGCTCTTGCTTCACATAGAGAATTAGCAGCACCATGCCCTAAAATAAACAATGATCTTATTACTGTTTTAGCTTGTTCTAATGCTACTGGAAGCCACCAACTGCCTATGGTCGTCATTACTCATTGGTAAATTTAAGAGACTACATTGTTTCGAACACATTAGAGTGTCTGTGGTGCCTATTATTTACACTACACAAAAGAGTGCCTGGATGGATAGTATGAATTTCACAAAATGACTTATGGAAGATTTTGCACCCTCTGTAAAAGCTCATCAGTTAAAAGACTTGGCAAAAGGGATATAACATTACTGCTCCTTGACAATGTACCAACTCATCCATCATGTGATATCTTTAAAGGAAAGGACTAGTTCACAGAAGTCTTGCATCTAATGAAACTGCCTTTTTAAAGCACTCGGATCAAGGCAATATTGAGACTTTTAAACAATATTAAAGAACATAATTGTTATGTATGTTATTGTTAGAAAGAGAAGAGGGAGATGAAAGTCTGTCACTAAACCATAAAAATATTGATTTAAAAGATGCATCCTACATGATCGGAACGGTATGGGACAGTGTAAAGAAACATAATTTAAAAAATCCCTAAAATAAAATTTCAGGTTTTTTCCAAGGTATAGCTGAAAATGACGAACTGAATGATGTGTCCCTAATTCTCAATTAAAAGAACCCAATTGCCATGAATGTGACGAAGCAGACATTCAAGAATGGACAACTGTCTTTGATGCAGATCCAGGGCACCGAATCACACACAATAGCGAAATTTTGAACCTTATCAGTGATACAGAAATGAAGATGAAAATATACCTGCTGCTTCTGAAGCATTTACATGTTTGGATACTGCCTTGTGACGGACTGAAGCTCAAGATGAAAGGGACCAGTATGAAATACCTGCCATGAAAAATGTGCACAACTTAGCTGCTTGTAAGGAGGGAGGCTTGCTTACACAGATCAAAAAGGATTTTTTTAAAGTGTTAAGTCTATACATAGTATGTATTGCACATGTAAAATACATCAGTATTACATATTTTTGTTTACAGAGACTTGTATCATAGATGTACATAATTTTTGGTAAATAACAGTACACAGTTCGATTATCTTAATAAACCAGTTTCCCAAATACTCACGTCTACCAATTAGTTCAAAAAACCAACACTCCACTGTATTTGTAAATTATGAAGACCTTGTGTGACATGTTGGATTTGAGGAAACTCAATAGGGACGACTTTCATGAAACTTGGCGTGTGTGTAAAGGGGGCAAAATAATGCAACACCAGTACGCATTCGTTTGTGCCCAAAAACATAAGGAACTCCCTTCTTCCTCTTCAAACATTCTCATACAGAATGTGTTATGACATTTCAATAAGATAGCTTGGAGCTTCTTCTAACAAATGCAAGTGAATATCATACAAATAAAATGTTGACCAAATTCCATACATACCTTAAACCAAAAATTAACTGAAACTGTGTAACCACCACGCATCAAGGATTCTACGTGATGCCACCAGTATATAGGTATGTACAAAACATCTCCAGGACCCAGAACTGCTTCCTGGCCATGAGCTTCTCGAAGCTTTGGGAATCTACTGTAGTCTGGTCGTTCAAAATCAACCTGAGCAACAGTAGAAAGGATGGAAGCTCTCAAATGTTTAAAACATTTTCTGAAAGGATACATTGAATTCCCTCGTTTCGAAGCTTACCTGACTTTGCCGATCATGAGGATGGTACACTGGGTATGGATAAAAACATTCAAATTGTTCAGGTGGAAATAAAATACATCGCTTATAGCCTTTGATCTGGGCAAAGAAGTTCTGCTGCTCATCATAATGGCATGGTGTAACATTACCTGAAAACATCGTTTTTCAATTTAATGTGACAGCTGGAAGGGAGAAACATTTTACATACATAAAATTTACTGTAAAGAACAGTTTCTTTTAAGAACTTCACCTAAATTCCTGCTCTTTTAATGGCATGCCAAACAGTTGTTTATATTAAAAGTATCTAAAGTCTTCGCAGGGAGGAAAGTTTCCAACATTTTGGTAACAACAGCTACATCAGCTTCCAAGGAAAGAAAGTAGCTGATTCACAATAGAATATTAGCTGTCACCTTCCATTGTGTATTACGGTGATAGCTTACATTCTTTATACCAAGCCACAATTTGTAACCTGGTATTACACTGTGTTCTATCACCTGAGCTATCCAAGTATTCCTCACCCCCTTGTTGTTAAGTTTTTCTCTGTTGCTAGCTCCATCTTTGCAAAAACTGGGCCGACACCCTAGTTTTCGAGAAGATTTTAAGTGGTTATAATAGTTCATTTCAATACAGTTTCAAAGCCACCATCCTACCACAAAGGATGCTGGTGAAGTGTGAATAGCAGATGTGAGATGGTGGTGGTGCTGGTGGTGGTAGCAAGAGAACGTAAGAAGACAATTTAAGTGTTCTGACATTGACAGCAACAGGAAATATGGAATTTGATCTTGTTCCAGCAAACAATTTTACTTTGTCACCAATATCCAAAAAGAAAAGATGCCTTTTATCACAGTTCTCAATTAACTGTTGGAAAGCCCAAGTTCTGTTTATAATAAAGCAGCTGCTATAGCTGTTTCTATTGCTGATTAATTATTAGAAACTCACATTTTTGTCAAAGAATAGAAATGATCCCATTCTTGTTGTTGGAATCAAGTACACTCTGTTTGCTAACACTAGAAAGACCATAACTGTTCTGCAAAATGTACATTTAACTGTTAAAAGCTTAAAACAGAATACAGCAATAGACGGCTCTTCCTGTGAAAAATAAGTTAAACTGAATCTACAGCAGATAGTAGCAAAAAGAACTAAATACCACAAACAAAAATACTACACTTATTTCTTCAGTGATCATTTTACAAATTACTCCAAGCTCTCACCTTCCATTGATATCAAAAGCAAATTTGATGTAAGCGGACCCCAGCCATTCTTTTTTTGTTTGCTGTTGATCCAGTCCCAGTTGAAGTTAAGAAAGTCATGAACTATTGCTTGACCAACAGAACTATTCAGTGCTTGCTGGAGGTACATCCTAAAATACAAGACATGGTACACAACTGATGCAATGACGGTGAAATCATTAATGCGAAAATACATTATCTAGAAATAGTGACACGAATTTTCATCTAACAACAATTTCAATTCATATAAGTTTTAAATCTCAATTACATATGGTGTCAATTCACCAAAACGTAACAGAATTTTAAACAACGTTCATGACATATAACACAGAAGTCAATTTTTTTTTTTTTTTTTTTTTTTTTTCAAATATTCATACAATAATATTTTTGTTTGTGGAGTCATTAACTAAGCAGGTACTCTGAACAGATATGTTCCTGGCAATATATTTCTAACAACACAACTGTTACCACTACACAATGTTTGACAACAAAATACAATGCCCTCAATTATTTCTGATTTTTCATTGATTTGAGACAATTTGAAACTTATTTCAAGGTCCACAATCAATCAATGGTACAGTACCAGACTGCAAATCTAAAGGTCTTGTGTTCGATTCCCAGTCAACCATTAGATTTTTATCTGTCACTTATCACTTCTGGGAAAGTTTATTGATGTGAGAAATAAGGTGCACTGCGGTTTGGAATCCATGTTAAGCTCTAAGTCTCCCAGTAACTGAGTGACTAAGTCAGTTCAATGGTCGGAGTGAGACAACAGCATATCATCTCCAACAGGATGGTGCCTCGGAAAGCGTTTATGTATTTAACACAAAATATAAGAGGTGCTCAAACAGTTTCCCTTTGAGGGCGCTGCTGCATCTTATATGCAACCTATCACAACTGTGATGCAAGTGTATAAGCACTGATGCAGACACATGAGCTACACTGAGACATTATTACCAAATGCGCCCAAACAGGAACAAAGTGCCAATATTCTTTTCTTGGCTGCCACAAAACAAACACCAGTAAGCATCCATCAAAGGACGAAGAATTTCTATGGAGCAGCATGTCTGTTGAAAACCACATTCTGAGAAACCTGCAACAAGGGATGGTGCTGCTTCATGATAATGCACGTCTTGGTATTGCAAATGTAGTAACACAGAAGTCACACCTCGAGTGGAAGACACTCTAGCACCTGTCCTATAGTCCTGATATCTCTCCATGCAATTACAAAGCCTCCGGTTCCTTAAAACAGACCTCGAAGGCTCAACTATTCCTGTCAGTTGAGAATGTGCAATGGACAGTTACAGACTTCTTCACGCAGTAGGACACAGTGTTTTATCAAATGGATACCTTCAACTTTGTGTGTTGGTTGGATGACTGCCTCAATGCCCACAGCAATTCTGCCCAACTGGCACACCAATTTTGGACTGTACATCCTTCGAACAAAAACATTTTGATCATCCTTTATATATAAGAGAGATTTACTCCTAGTGAACTTTCTCAGCTATCTACATTGATGTATTCACATAGTGCATAATGTGTGTGTGTGTGTGTGTGTGTGTGTGTGTGTGTGTGTGTGTGTGTGTGTGTCAAAATTGCTACAATTAATACTGTAACAAGGATATGTCTCCTCTATGCAACCTCTTGGTTCTACTCATCAAGCTACACCACCCACACTGCATTAGCAATCACCATAGATCATGAAATGCCTTCTGCTATAGCAATTGTCTATTTCCTGTTTACATAGGTCAAAAGTTGACTGTCTTCTCTGATTTCTTCAACACAAAGCTGGCTTGATTAATGCGCTGAATTCCCACAAAACAACAAGAAATTTTGCTAAGTAGCAAAACTATTGGTAAATGTTATTTTTGTAATGATTTTGCTCAAACAGATGCAAGTAAGTGTTTTTAATAACAGCTATGTTAAGGCATCAAAGTCACATTTTTCGCATACATGGATAAAACGATTTTATTGACTACTGCGGCCCAGATACACACACAGAGTACAGAAGTTCACAGGCCTAGGCCAGTGCAACGAGACTGTTTAGGTTTTGTCACCTGTGATAATACGCTACGTACACCACCTTGGTTCAACCATATTGTGAGACTTCTTTCCATGTATAACCAGTCTTATTTCACCATAGTGTTCTTTAGCTTTGAAGTCATCAGCTTTTCATCTTGTCTGAAGCTGTCTTCTATTTCTTGCTGTTAAGTGACAAATTGTAAATCTCTTCTATACCAATGTCAAGGAGAATCTCTCTTACACCTTCTGACTTTTGTTTGGTCATAAAAATTTCCCCTCTACTGCTTCTTGAGTGAAGCTAACTATTCCTGGACATGTTTGCAAACATCCCATGCTTATTGCCCTGTAGAGTGCCAAGTTAATCATGCCTGGTTTCTGTATGTTACCACAGAAGTGTTTCAACTTATTTTTGTCCTCACTGCTGCTTTTCATTACCTTACCATTACTTTCCCTCATACAATGAGTCCCCGTATAGGGTGAAGCATACTGTAATTTACTTCATTTTTCCATTACGCTGGTAGCTGTATAGTACACCAAAATACCAACTGCTTAGTATATCAACAAAAACAAATATCTGTAAAAATGTGGCTTCTAGTGAAAATGTTTTCCAGTACACAATTAAACTATATTAAATTTACTATGAAAAGGCCCTATTCATTTTTCTCAAGAAAAATCCCCGCAGGGGATTGAAAAATCACAGATGATTGAAAACACTGTTGTAACAGCATAAAATTAATGTTCATCTTTAAATGAAGTGCTTTAAAAACAAATATTAAATGTGTGTTCCATATGTAAATGCAGCAGAGTGTTCCAAGGTGTAACAGGGCTGTTGGCGGGGAGGGGAGGGTAGTGTAGAAGTCATGGAAAGGTCGGTCACTGGATTGTGTTCCTGTAGCTCCTACTGAAGATCAAGTAGATGGTTCCCCAGACTAACTACCACACATCGTTACAAGCAGCATCTACAAGATTTTTCATAAACTTATACCAGCTCTCCACAGAGCATTTTATGAATCGCTGCCGACAGAGTGTGCACAAATGCCTGATGAAGCGGAGGCGGGGGGGGGGGGGGGGGGGGGGGGGGGCATTGCATTGTTAACAGTAAACGGACTGCAGCTATGAGTTACTAAAGACAACAAGCACTGCTCACTTTTCAGTTTACAGACAGACTGTTCTTTCCAAGCATTTCAATTCTCTTATGTAAGTAGGCAAAATAACTACAGTGAGTGAGTGTTAATGCAGTGGAATTATTTTCAGTTTATTCAATGAGTACCAAATTTGCAGTCGTTAAGTGAGCTAATACATAAAATACATTCCCGTAAACAATGGCTGAGAATTGTTTAATTTCTAAGTGCTACGATGTCAGTGACCTATCGGATAGTTATAATTAAGAGTGAGGCTACTCACAGACGTCCAGTGTGGGCTGTAAATATCACATGGCAGTGAAATTTTGTTGATATTCTAATGCATTAATGCAGAGCCAATTTATACAGGAAAAAAAAATTAGTTCTAATTTTGGCCACCAGCTGAAAATCTGGTGCTGTGAATGCAAGAAAGACATATAGAAATGTTTCCATATGTAATGGATTAGGGAAGGGCATGGGCAAAAAAAGGTGAAACATGTGAGAAAGGCATAATGTTGACTTTACTTTTACTGCCACTTACACAATTTGTTCAACACGGGCACTAGGGAAATATGAGATGCTGCACCCTTAAACCGACATAACCAACAATTGCTCACAACAGTCCTGGTTGAATATGAGCAGTATGTCCCTGTATACTGGCCTTCAGATAACGTAGAGCCTAAATGTATTCTTCGTAAACAAGTTCTCTTGGATAGCCCCAAGTAACATAGACTCAGACCAGGTGATCTCGCGGGCCATGCATCTGGAAAACCTCTGGAGATACACTCATGGAGGCAGATCTTTACTGGGAGAGCCACATGAAGTGTTGCCCCATCTTACATGACAACAGTGGTTTCCATACAGTTGTGCTCTTCCATACAATTTCGATTTGTGCTGAAAATTGAAAAGCAAATTTATAACATTGCTGCAGATCATGAGGCTTCAGTAGCTATGCTGTCTGGATCTTGTATGGTTACTAGTGTAAAATAAACTGCAAAACTTCCCATACGGCTGGCCATTGGATGGGCAATTCCTGTGACACTGCAAAAGTACTAGCACTGTCTGGGGCACATGCTCATTGCCAGTTATAACAGCAGCAACCTTGTCAATAACTTCCACGGGATACAACGCGTTCCTCTTCCAGGAGCCACACTAAACTCACCCATGTTTTTTAATTCTGTTATCTCATATTTAAACCATTAAATGACCTTGGGCCTCACGTCAGTCCTTTCAGTCAGCGATACTCATCAATGCAACACTGTAATTGCTGCCATACACATAGAACAGTTTCACTAACAAGAGCTCTCTTGTCGGTAGTCTTATTGTTATCTACCAACTTCCGATGCCGTATGATAATTACAGCCCACCTCCGTGAGTAACTGCAATTTAATTGTAGCTGTCCAGTATGTAGTGTCGGTGGCAAAGGGATGGGACTGGTAAATGTTGCACCTGCTGCTGTCTATCAATGACAGTGTATTGTAAAGCCGTGTAATTGTGTTTTAGTCACTAGATTGTGAATTAATGAATGACCAGAAACTGTAATAGAATTTCAGAATAGTCAAGCAACGCATTACAGCAGATTACTGTTCTTACCTTTAACATGATCAGTCCCATCACATCAGACATAGTCATACCCATCTTAAAAGATATACTGTGAATTTGTAGTAAATGACTTCACTCAATGTAGCCGACCCTCCAAGTAACAGCAGTTTCTAAATGGAAGAGATTTATGCAGTAATTAACAGTGAGAGAGGTGCAGTACTTTCTGGTCATTCTTTGATTCACTATCATCTAACTATGACATAATTACATTTTTATAATACACTGTCAACAACAGTCAGCAGCAAGGTGTCATAATTATCAATCCAATCACTTTTCTGCCATCAGTACACAGGGCACTGACAACACCACACTTATGAATTATACCCTTCTCAGCCCTTGTTTACAGGATTATACTTTAGGTAAAAACTCATTGCAAATAAATACTCATTTAAGTAACTGAAAATAACGCCCCTATATAAACACAAGCTCACTGGAGTAATTTTGTCTACTCATCACATAAGAGAACTGGACAGGAAATGCTTGGTAAGTATAGTCAGTCTGTGAGCTGAAAAGCAAGCAGTGCTCATGAAGAGGGAAGTTGCCTTGCAGGGACGAATGTTAACATGACTAAAAATCAATTTCCAGAACGGGATTTTCACTCTGCAGCAGAGAGTGTGCTGATATGAAACTTCCTGGCAGATTAAAACTGTGTGCCGGACTGAGACTAACTTGGGACCTTTGCCTTTCATGGGCAAGTGCTCTACCATCTGAGCTACCCAAGCATGACTCATGACCCATCCTCACTGGCGGAATTAGGTTGTGAGGACATGCCATGAGTTGTGCTTGGGTAGAGCAGATGGTAGAGCACTTGCCCGTGAAAAGCAAAGTTCCAGAGTTCGAGTCTCAGACTGGCACACAGTTTTAATCTGCCAGGAGGTTTCCAGAGAAGTTATTCTGCAAACCTTGCAGAACTTCTGCAAATTTTGGAGGGTAGGAGATGTGGTACTGGAAGAATTGAAGCTGTGAGGACAGTTAGTGAGTCGTGCTTGAATAGCTCAGTCTGTAGAGCACTTGCCTGTATAAGGCGAATGCCCCGAGTTCAAGTCTCGGTCCGGTAGACAGTTTTAATCTGCCAGGAAGCTTCAAGAACCAATTTCACCATTAGCAGTCTGAAACAATGTTTGGAGATTTATTTATCTGTTCATGTGTGTTTCTTGCATTAGTGTTATCAGTAACTCATAGCTGCAACCCAGTAGCGTTATTAGTGTTATCTCATTTTGTGGAAGGAAGGAGATTTTTTTAAAAAAAGCCTCCGGCATGCGTGCTATCTGCAATGTCAACAATTTGTATGGTGTGTTGGGGAGGTTTGGTTTAATTTTGTGAAACTTCCTGCTTGATCTTCAGTTTGCAGACTTATGAAGGAGGTAAGTGCATGAACAGAAGCCAGCACCCTTTGTTCCATCACTCTTCTACCCCACACATCCTCCTCCCACCCCTCAACACTGTTATGCCCCCAGAACACAACTTATCCCTTAATATGGCTCTGATGCACTTAGGTGTGGCACGAATATTTGATATTTGTTCTCAACTGACTTTGTTTAAAGATAAACATTCATTTTATGCAGCTAGAATAACATTTTTAATAATTTCCAATTTTTCCATCTCCTCCAACATGGGGATTATTATTAATTTAAACTTCCGGGCTGAATTGCCATGGTCCATATATAAAACTACTTCTCCTTCCTGACGTTTTGTTGCCTACTGCAGACAACATATTCCAAGGTGAGTCGGCAACTGGCTCCTAGGTGCTGGAGGTCCCGCTTATATAGAGCACTTAGATGGCGCCACCACTCATCATGTGCTTTCGACTTAAAACTATCTCTGGCTAGTGCCATCTCTCAATTACAGGTAATCGATTGTCATTTTGTTGGTGCAAAGTCGACCGCCATATCTTGTCTAGTTTAAATTCTTCTTCGTTTTTATTAAAATTATTTTCACGCATGTAGATCTCTATAGCTTCTCTATACATGCGGGTATAATAATGTGAGGGCCTAGCTATCATGTTTGTCTCATTAAATTTTATTTCGTGATCACCGTCTTCGAAAACGTGTTCCGCTACAGCTGATTTGTTAATTTGTCCCAATCTACAGTTCCTCTTGTGTTTCGTTAGGCAGATATTAACACTCCTTTTAGTTGTTCCAATATAAACCATGCCACAGCTACACGGAATTTAATACACACCTGCGGTAGCTAAGGGGTGTCGTGCGTCTTTCACCGATCTTAAACTTTCACTAATTTTCTTGGTAGGTTGAAAAACTGTCTCCACTTGAAACTTGGCCAAAACTTTCCCAATACGGTCTGTGATGTTATGAATAAATGGAAGAAAAACTTTTCCAACCGACACTTGTTGTTGTCATGTATTTTCAGACACTTTTCTTCTAGAGTGGAGTGCTCGATCTATCTCTTCGCCTGCGTACCCATTTCTCCTGAAAGCCGTTTGCAAATGGCTTAATTCATCTTGCAAATAAATTGGCTCACATATGTTATTAGCCCTGTCCACTAAAGTTTTTATGACTCCTCTCTTCTGCCTAGGATGATGATTTGAATCCTCATGTAGGTAACCATGTGTGTGTGTGTGTGTGTGTGTGTGTGTGTGTGTGTTGTGTTTCCTATATACCTTGTGCCCGAAAGTCCCATCTGCCCATTTAATAACCAATAGAGCCAAAAAATGGAGACAATATTTCAACCTACCAAGAAAATTGGTGAATGTTTTAAGATCGGTGAAAGACGCATGACACCGCTTAGCTACCCCAGGTGTGCATAAAGTTCCGTGTAGCTGTGGCATGGTTTATATTGGAACAACTAAAAGTAGTGTTAATACCCACCTAACGGAACACAAAAGGAACTGTAGATTGGGACAAATTGACAAATCAGCTGTAGCAGAACACTTTTTCAAAGACTGATCACAAAATAAAATTTAGTGAGACAAACGTGATAGCTAGGACCTCACATTATTATACCCCCATGTATAGAGAAGCTATAGAGATCTACAAGCATGAAAATAATTACCTGTAATCGAGAGAGATGGCACTAGCCAGAGATAGTTTTAAGTCGAAAGCACATGATGAGTGGTGGCGCCATGTAAGCGCTCTATATAAGCGGAACCTCCAGCGCCTAGCAGCCAGTCGCCGACTCACCTCGGAAGATGTTGCCCGCAGTAGGCAACGAAACGTCATGAAGGAGAAGTTTTATATATGGAGCATGGCAATTCAGCCCAGAAGTTTTAATTAATGAAGATTCTGGCTGTTAAAGCTTATATGTTACGATGACGATTATTAGTCATAGAAAAAGAATGAGTAAGACCATTTTGTAGAAAATTTAATGTAGTCTTTTTTCTAATAAAAACACTGTTGCTGCCACTGTTTTTGAGTTTACATTAAAAACATACAAGTGACCTGTAAAACAACCTCCCCTCCGATGCTCACAACCCATCTGCCAGCATTTTTAGCATGTTTCTAATGGCACTCCCTCCTATTACTTTACAAAAATTTACGACAACCCAATTCCCCCCCCCCCGACTTTTTTTTTTTGTCTTTGTTGACTGAACTATTTACCAAAAGTAACTAAATGATGATGTGGCATGTAACATGTGCACAAAGGGGGAAAAAACGGAACACTGACAACATTGTTTTGGTGACTGTATTACATTTTGGAATGTATGCTGCAGTGATAAACTGGTCTGCAGTGTAGCCCATGGTCTAGGTTAGGTTGAAAGGTGACGGTTTGGTTGTTTGTTTGTGAAGTGGTATCAAACTCTTCAGTTTAGCCATTAATACTAATACAGCCATTAAGGCACTGCATAAATGGTGCATTTACAACACTTAATTGAGGCTTTGTATGAAGAAATTACCAAAAACATGGTACCACAAAGTGAGTGAATAAATTTTTGAGATTCTTCAGATAACAATTATCTCCACGAAATGTTAAACGAAATTACGAATTATATTTTGTATACAAAGAATTTGAGTGCATAACAGGTGTTGATTACAGGCCAAATATGCTTGTGGAAGGATTTCACAAAATCCAATTTTGAAAGGTAAAACCATAGTCTGGACTTTTGGCACAGTGTGAGTAGACAAAATTATAGGCATTATCCAAAAAGAAGCAGACTGAGATTTAACATTTTGTCAATGAAGATGTCTCTAAGGACAGAGCAGAAGATAGGACTGGGGATGGTGCAGGGAGAAGAAATTCAGCTGTGCCCGTTACAAGGGAAATATCCTGTTATTTACCTTAATATATGTAGCAAAACTACAGAAAACTTAAATCTGGATGCCTGGATGGTAATTCTGACCACTGTCCTCCCAAATGCTAGTCCAAAATCTTAACCACTGCACCACCTCTCTTAGTTTCTGACTCGCAGGATTTATGAGCAAATTATGGGGGAACTACCTGTTATACAAAATTTCTAGGCCGTGCACACAACAAGCTGGACCAAAATGTAGCACACCTGGCACATACGAAATTATGGTAAACCAAGGGAATGTGCCTGTCAACAAAACAACTACCGAAATGTCAAAAGTGTACGAACTGGACTTCAACCCTATTTCTGAAAACACGTCCCCTTATTTCTTTAGTCTTTTCTAGCATCTACATATTTTTAATGGAAGAAATTTATCTGTGCTTTGCTTGGGTATTAGACACAGCTGCAAATTAATTTCTGTTCTGGGCTCAGAAAAAAAATTAGAATCTTACTGAAACAAATGTAGGAGTAGTGAAGGACAGAATAAAACCCCATCAAGTTTGACCAGTCGTGCTGTGAATAAGGCATGTACTCAGCAGCAGTACATAATTGTTATTAACACCTTCAAACGTTTAAAAAAACTGAAAATACCACATCATAGTCGCAAAAACAGGATTTTCTTTGTGGACAGAAACATACACTGTAATGTGCAATTTCTTTATTTACAAGAATTAAAAAATGAATTGTCACGAGATATTTGTTTGCTTTGCACACTTGAAACTGAGCTGTCACTTTTCAACTTAATGTAGACCCCAGACTGTTCAGAGATCAGTCTGTCAGGACGAATTTTGTTGAAACTGCACTTACAGTGCCACCTGCTTGTCCTCTGTGTGCTGCTGTTGGTAATGGTTCGCACAATTTATCATGGGAAGCCGACATTACAAATCTCGAGAGAGCAGTGGGTAGCCAATGAGTTTCTTGCTCGTAATTAGCTAGTATTCTGCTATATAATGTTATAATTTAACTACATCATGAGAATTTTTGGAAAATTAGGGAGTAAGACATAGAAGTAGATTGCTGAAATGATGAATATCTCAGGCTACACAACACATGAAACTATTACAGCAATCTTATTTGAATATTGGCCTATGGCCCTGCTACAGTGGTAACATCAGTTCCCATCAGAGCACTGAAGTTAAGAGCTATCAGACTGGGCTAACACTTGGACGGGTGACCTTCTGGTCTGTCAAGCACTGCTGGCGACTGTGGTGCACTCAGCCCTTGAGAGGCAAATTGAGCACCTACTTGATTGAGAAGCAGTGGCTCTGGTCTCACAAACTGACATATGGCCAGCAGAGTGGTGTGCTCACCACATGCCCCTTCATATGTGCATTCAGTTAAGCCTGGGGCCTGAGAAGGGGCTAAGAACGACATGGCGGCCGGTCAGTACCATTGGCCTTTATGGCCTGTTTGGGTGGAGACATCTGAATATTGAGATTTGTTGATTTCACCAACTGGCAAACAAAGAATCACATTCCAAACTAACATAGACCTCTGGCGATGCTACAGATTAGTCATTGCCTACTCACAACCAAATTGTCACATTCCACCCAACTTAGGCTTCAGACTTAACTACAAGTCCGTCTGTCAGCGCATCTTGATTTTTCCAATCACCAAAGAAACACAAACATCAATATGCATCCTTAAAATTTGTAATAGCCAGATGTTTGACAGTTATTCTGGAGTTCTCCATATCAGAAGCAAGTATAATCAATCTGTATCTTCTTCCAAAAGAAATTACCAGATTCAGCAATTCCCATTAGCTATCATATGCTGTCACATGAACGCTACGACCAACGTCAATGAACTGCCAATATCTGCGTATAACAGAGCTACCGACACTAAGTGCACTTTAGGTCAACTTTCACTTTAAAAAGTAGTACCAATGGTAACATCACTGGTCAAAGTAACATGGAAATATTGCCAACTTCAAGGTAATTCAAATGCAATGAGCTGAATGGAAATTGTCTTAGTTGTCAAACTTTTAAATTCATCCTCATATGTGGTAATTAAACTCTGCAGTTAATTATGCAACTACGTTATTTGGGTAGCTTAACACAAATTACTGTTTCCTTGCCATCAAAAGGAAGTCACTAAAAAGAAGAAAAGTTGTTCAAGATGATCTATCTTGATAGCTCAATCAGTAACATTAGGTAATAAAATGAAGCCTGTGGAACAATGAAGTTATATTGCAACATATTTCATAATACGTTGTCACCTTTGTTCACTATTTCAAAATGGAGCTGGGGTTTTTCAAATGCTCTACTTATCTTAATAAATCGCGATAAGCAAAAGGATAAAATTACTAAATATCAAATAATTTATCATGAAGTTCCTGCTGCTCCCTCCAGATTTGAATGTACAAAAAGTGTAAGCACACAATCAATAACAAGTTAGCCAGTTTTTATAATACACAATACTGAAAGTAAAACACTATGTAATGAAGATAATATTAAACCAAATATTGAAGAAAATAGCCAGTGTGCTGTAGATACACAAAGACCTATTCAAGTGTCACCTGATACTGTTGCAGGGTGAAGAAACAAAGACAGATAAAGATTCAACTTCCAATGAACTGTGAGATCACTGGAGAAAGCAGAACAGCACACGCTGAGAAGACGCATGGCAACGTATGAGAATTGGGGATCAAATATAAGTTGATTAACAATGATTTGTTTGACCAATTTCCAGTCAGCCACACTCAGCTAGCAGACAGCATTGTGTTTACTATGTCAACATCAAGATATGCAGAAGTGGTATCCAAAGTTAAGAAATGTAACCTATCATTGAGCTCTGAATCATATGTACTGGCATGTTTGACACACAGGACTGCCTGTAACCTACGATGGGAGCAAAAGAAGAGTAGACAATCCTAACTGAGGTCATTTGATTTATATCTCCTTTAAGTACTCTCATCGAAAGCCACCATCCTGTCTCCTGAGATGTACATCTACTACATTTTAAACAACTCACAAATCCCAAAAATGAAACCTGAACTCTATACATATTCGGGAAACGTGTTATCATAATCGATGTTTTTTAAATGTTTAAAATCATGACATGACCCATGTTTCATGACTTGTGAATTATAAGCAACAATTCAAGAATATCAGTACAAAAATCCAAATCGAAGTTTCAAGACTTTCTGAAGAATCAGACAAAGTTCTGGAACAATTACTGTCTGCTGACAAGACGTGTGTCTGCCCTCATTCTCACTACAGGTGGGTGCTTATCATCCAGGATCTGAGTGAACTGACCTTCATTTATATACTTCATCTTCATCTACATCTCCACTCCGCAAGCCACCCAACGGTGTGTGGTGGAGGGCACTTTATGCGCCACTGTCATTACCTCCCTTTCCTGTTCCAGTCGCGTAAGGTTCCCGGGAAGAATGACTGCCGGAAATCCTCCGTGTGCCCTCGACTCTCTCTAATTTTACATTCGTGAATTCGTGATCTCCTCGGGAGGTATAAGTAGGGGGAAGCAATATATTCGATACCTCATCCAGAAACGCACCCTCTCGAAACCTGGACAGCAAGCTACACCGTGATGCACAGCACCTCTCTTGCAGAGTCTGCCACTTGAGTTTGCTAAACATCTCCATAACACTATCACGCTTACCAAATAACCATGTGACAAAACGTGCTGCTCTTCTTTGCATCTTCTCTAGCTCCTCTGTCAACCCGACCTGGTAAAGATCCCACACTGATGAGCAATACTCAAGTATAGGTCGAACGAGTGTTTTGTAGGCCACCTCCCTTGTTGATGGACTACATATTCTAAGGACTCTCCCAATGAATCTCAACCTGGCACCCGCCTTACCAACAATTAATTTTATATGATCATTCCACTTCAAATCGTTCCGCACGCATACTGCCAGATATTTTGCAGACGTAACTGCTACCAGTGTTTGTTCTGCTATCATATAATCGTATAATAAAGGATAATTCTTTCTATGTATTCGCAATACATTACATTTGTCTATGTTAAGGGTCAGTTACCACTCCCTGCAGCAAGTGCCTATCTGCTGCAGATCTTCCTGCATTTCGCTGCAATTTTCTAATGCTGCAACTTCTCTGTATACTACAGCATCATCCGCGAAAAGCGGCATGGAACTTCCGACACTATCTACTAGGTCATTCATATATATTGTGAAAAGCAATGGTCCCATAACACTCCCCTGTGGCACGTCGGAAGTTACTTTAACGTCTGTAGATGTCTCTCCATTGAGAAGAACATGCTGTTTTTTGTTTGCTAAAAACTCTTCAATCCAGTCACACAGCTGGTCTGATATTCCGTAGGCTCTTACTTTGTTTATCAGGCAACAGTGCGGAACTGTACTGAACGCCTTCTGGAAGTCAAGGAAAATGGCATGTACCTGGGAGCCTGTATCTAGTATTTCCTGGGTCTCATGAACAAATAAAGCGAGTTGGGTCTCACACGATTGCTGTTTCCGGAATCCATGTTGATTCCTACAGAGTAGATTCTGGGTTTCCAGAAATGCCATGATACGCGAGCAAAAAACATGTTCTAACTTCCGCAACCTATCCCTCTCACCTCCCTCAGGTAGGAACTATTCGTTCCGAAATCTCTGTGGTGAGCCACTTTTAATTCTGTATGTGTCTATCAGTGGTACCACATTTTGCTGCCCGTAAAAAAAAGCAGCACACTGTAGTTGTGTGAAACCAAAAGCATGTCCCTCCGAGGAATCAGCAGGGCAGGTTGTATCTAAACCATTACACTTTTTGCAGGAGAACCAAGTAATTACTGCAAGGTACGAAGAGAAGTATCCATTGATGACACAAATACAGCAATAATCTATGCCATTTCTACATATAACACAAAATAACCAAATTGTACTTTATTTACTTGAAGAATTTGGCTTTCCTAGACATCGGTTACTGCACCCACACCTCCATTAGCCCAGTTACAAATGATTTCCTAATCTTAAGAAAATGGTGAACAAATATTTCCACTCAAGTTAGGTAATACTGCAATAGAAAAGCAGCAGACAAGGAAATTTCTGAGAGATCGTAAAACTTAATATGTATTCAGACCGTTTTGTTTCCCAGGAAATGAAAAGAATGGTTCGTGATGTCCTCTGTCTGCAACTGGAAGATTACTGTTGCATCAAAAACAAAATAATGTAAGTCAACAATGAAGCCAAAGAATCACCTGACGAGTCTTTCAAAATAATGGCTGACTGACAGTCGAATACAGCAGAAAAACAAAAATTGTGTGTAAAGTTTGGTAAACTAAATAAGATCTTCGAAACTAAAATGCCTGCTTATGTGTGTAAAAGGGGACATTTTTTTTACTCAGTGTACATTTTCAGTTTCAACTTATAACAAAGAAATGAGGTCTGTTTAATACAAAAACTAATTCAAAAACTGAGGGCAGCTCAGGATGCAATGAAAAGCTGCACACTCAGAATTACTAAGATAACAAGAAAATAAAGAAATGTGTTAAGGAACAAGTGGAAGAGGGAAACATAATAATGCTCATAATGAAAACGAAATTGTGTTGGTAGAGCATGAAGCCATATGAATGGATGGTTGATGAGCAAGTAAAGTTCCTTCCTGGTGTCCAAGAAAAAAAAAGTTGTGGTGACAGACTGACCTGTATGCACTCAGAAATCTAGATTAGCTTTGAAGATTCAGGTTGACAAAGTATTATTTGAAACTTTAGTTAAATACAACACATTCTACAAATGGAGGAAACTTGTACAGCCTGTTCAAAACAAGGTTCAAATGGCTCTGAGCACTATGGGACTCAACATCTATGGTCATCAGTCCCCTAGAACTTAGAACTACTTAAACCTAACTAACCTAAGGACATCAAAACAAGGAAAGAGGTGTATACCCCCTTACATGTGAGAAGGAATATCACATGAACATTTTGAGACTACTGAATCTATTTGAAGGAATAAATTTACTACACTAATTAGAGACATCTGAACATCTACACAAGATCTAAAGACAACAGAGTATCTTTCACAGTAACACATTTCCACAACATGGACAACTGCATCAAAGCATCTACATTTATATTCAGTGACAGTCAAGAGTGTGACAAGAAGCGTTATCATCCAATCAAACATCCGAAGTACAATAACTTTCAGACCTACTCCCACAAGAACTACAGCAAATAATACCCCACAAGAACTATGGGAATAGATTTCATAAATAA
This sequence comes from Schistocerca piceifrons, assembly GCF_021461385.2. Classification (NCBI taxonomy): domain Eukaryota; kingdom Metazoa; phylum Arthropoda; class Insecta; order Orthoptera; family Acrididae; genus Schistocerca; species Schistocerca piceifrons. The sequence continues at coordinate 288,731,613 of NC_060139.1, read as the reverse complement.
ATGGAAAGTCTGCAACAGGGATTTATCTGTGCTACCTAATTTATCTTATATGCTGTCAATGCATACAGTGACATTTTGTGAGGCTAGCTACAAAAGCTAAATCTCATTTTAAAGTCAATGATTGTGTGTAAAGTTTCATTTCCATTAGACAATGTTCATTTTAAAGAATGCTTAAGCAAACCTCTATTAAGCAGAAATGACATATGGCACGAAGAATCACAGAATAGTGCAGCCAGCTGACTTTTTAACGTAATACACAGAATTGAGCTTAACATGTAGAACTGTAAACAAAGCTGTCTTGAAGTGCAAATCCTCTGTTTTCCCTTAAATAGGACCAGTATAAAGCACAACCTGTTTCCAACCAGCACATGTTTCCATTTATGTACTACATGTCCCATAGCCCTGGTTTATGGGATGTTTCTAAAGTTCAGTTTTGAAGCTATTATGGTGTGTTGTGAAATCCACATTGTGGTAATACATCGAAGAAAAAGTGAGAATCAAATCACAAAACAAACACAGGAGGCAATGGCAAAATGCTGAAAAAAGCAATACCTTTCCTCTCCTCTCTTCCAGTCTTTCAGGCGCCGGCAAAATTCAGGAAATTTCATGTCAAGCCGCCGTGTTGGAGGCGTAAAGTCTATTTTTCCTTCATTCGCACCATGTGGGACCTTTTTGTCATCGAAATACTTGAATTTGTGGTTGCGAGAAAGAAAGACCGTGTGGTCTGCAACACCCATATGTTTTTCCAAGTATTCTAAATCCCATTTCTCTGCCGAGCCGACCAAATTTGTTCCCGTTATAACAACTGGTTTCTAGAAGTGCAAAATTTAAAGCCACATTATTCCTACAACAATACAAGTTCTTCAATTACATTTCAAGAAATGTTTCAAAGAATTCAATTACATAACAAGATTTTTTTAATATTATCGACATACGTTATACAATAAAAATAAAATGAGTTCACTATCTGTTCGTGGCGTAATATCACAACACGAAGCGAAGTCTTTATTTGTGGCACTGACATTGACAGCTCCAAATTCAAGTTGATAAACAATACTACGGACAACCCCAACCTCAAATTTAGATTGAAAACGTTGTTATTCTGAGAAATAAAGCATCACTTACATTTTCCGATATGTACTTGTCAACTAGTGGATCATTTACGTCGAGTCTTGGTATTTCATCCAAGGGAATGTCGTATTTTCGCAACTGACTTTGATCCCAGCCATTCTTGTCCCCCATGATTGGTGCGCCCACACACCGCTACTGCCAACTACGATATACACTGGCAGAGGGAGAGGTTCAGAAAGTCACGTAGGCACCTTCGGCGTCGCAAGCTTTTCCCGCCATGCCACAGTCGCAAGAACAGCGAGAGGGAAAAATGAAATGCACGCCGTTGAAGTCAGGTTTTTATGCTGCATATAATCGGCCTGGCGCTTGTTCTCCTGATTATTTAGTCATCATAGTATTCACTTTAGCTCACAATTAAAAATATGTTCCGAAAAATCAAATTAGTGAAAAAATCGCAAAGTTGGAGTTGTTGAAAAATCAGCATGATTTATGCTTCCTCAAGCGCAGAAATGAAAAGCAAATTTTGGACCAAACTACGACTACGTAATACTTAGCTCGATAATTTACCTCACTGTAATGCATAGTTATTTCCGGACGGATGCTACCGTTTTTAAAATCACTATGCTCCATTGCGTTAAAATAACGAGTTATTCACCCATCAAACAATCCTACATGATATGTTTATAACAAGAATAAATGAACGTATTGGAAACATTGCACTACTATTAGGCAGATTTCCTATACAGATGGACTAGACCGGCTCCACCTTATAGGTGAACTAGGGAGCGACCCAGGTTTCCGATAGGGGCGTTAAAGATTGGGTTACTGTGTCTTTGTCTTGAAAGCCATGCAGCCACCCCCACTCAGTGTTTCGGAGTTTAGTTGCATTTATCAAATAATTTCATAATTAGTTATAAAAGTAAGATATTATTCTGATGAAGGAGAGTGGTATAGCCGTTGTAAATGGTTGACTACATCGGATTAGTTGTATGAAATCGATACAGTTTACATTAAAAAAATTCATGATTGATACCCCCGACAGTCATTCCGTTACATTCACAATAAGGGTTATCTCGAAAGATCGCTAGAGAATCATCCATGATTAAATCTCATGCGAATTAAGGAATTTACATATTTTTTATTCGCCCCAGTTGTGAGGAGCTACAATTTCGAGGGAATGTTTTGACTGCATTTTATCTTGATAGTTCTCTTTGATGCTTATTGATAATTGATTTTCTTCTTCCCATTGCCGACTTATCTATACTTATATACTATTACACAAAGCCAAGTCATTGTTTAAGGTTGTTACCAAAAATTTCCAATAGTTCTTGACCGATTTACTTCAGATTTTTACACGATACTCTAATAAACGATTGGATGCAAATCTTTTTAATATATGCCGTATATAAATGTATATAAAATTTATACTACTACATATAGTCCGTTGCTTAATGTTGTTACCAAAAATCTCGAAAGTTCTTGATCGATTACTTCAAGTTTTTAGGCGGTACTCTAATAAATGTTCGAACGGACATAGGCTACTAGATTTACTATATAGAGGGAAACTTTGTTACAAAAAAAAAAAACACTTGGGCAGGCATAGGCTATATATTTTTTAACGTAGGCCTACACGGCAAATATAATATATAAAGGGGAAATGTTCTTGGCAAAAATTTTGAAAAGTTCTTGACCAATTACTTGAAGATACTATAACACAGGGTGGCGCAAAATAAGTGTTAGGAGGTTCTTGTCTACTGCGACGTAATAAGGGGTGGCATAGTCTCGTTGTCATTTCTATGCTCTAGCAGACAACCTGAAATTTAATACAGAAGGTTTTCAAAGTGGTTTCCTTCTGCAGCAATGAGTATGTGGGACCTTGAACTGAATCCAGTATGTCGTTCTGAAGAACTTCATTTTCGGCTGCACGAACCTGTTTGGAAAGATCCTGGAGTGTTGCAGGAACATTTTCGAAGATTTTGCCCGCCAGATAACACCATAAGAAGTAATAACCGGGGCTGAGATCGTGATTATAAGGGTGTCATTCCACACAACGTCTATTGAATGCTAAGGTGTCCAGAGCGACGATTCAATGTCTGAATATTGCCAAAAGATAATGGAAGACGTCCGTAGTACCGTGTAGACGTGCACCATCTCGCATGAACCGGTAGTTGCAGAGCATTAGGCGGCAGCGGGCACAAATTCATGTTCCGGGATTTGGCTGAATTTGTCTTCTGTGCTAGGTTCTAACAAAAAATGTGCCAAAGAATGCATTGTGCACCGAACAGCGACTTTTTGTGGATGCAGTGGAGCAGCGGTTTCAACGCATAGGTTCACAATACTTCTTTTCCAGTGTAACTGCTTCCATTCTGAAATATGAACTGAGACAACAATGAGTGAACTGTAGAACTTCCAGAGCTACAGTACAATAAATCACAAGGAGAATCCTTTACGGCTTACAATTAAACCACGATAGACAAACACATCCTAACAAGTATTTTGCCCCACTGTTAATTCAGATGAACATATTTTACATGTTTTTTTAAACAACAATGCACATGTTTTCTGTTAAAACCGACAGCAAGAAAGAAAATGTTATATTGTGAAAATGTGCAGTTTCGTTTTCTTTTCTATAGTCGGTTTTAACTACAAAAGCAGGGCATTTAAAGACTTAGCAAACAGTTTATCCCATATTTGTTCTTTCCCCTCTGTATAATCTTAAATAAAAATTCTATACAGTTGATAAAATGTTCCGGGCTATTAAGTCGTGGTCGAATGGCTTACACATTTAAACCAACACTTCGTCCCCAAATGCGGAGGACATTTTCAAGGGTTATCGTAGCTTCTTTGAGTGCACAATCCACAACATGGCTCTCTACTAACTGCAGCAAAACTCCGTTACGCGTGCTTCAAAAATGGTTCAAATGGCTCTGAGCACTAAGGGACTTAACTTCTGAAATTATCAGTCCCCTAGAACTTAGAACTACTTGAACCTAACCAACCTAAGGACATCACACACATCCATGCCCGAGGCAGGATTCGAATCTGCGACCGAACGCGTGCTTCCTCACAATGCCGTCATGTCATGTTTTGAATACTAGAGCGAAGTTTGCCGTTGTCTGCTGTTGCTACCACCCCATGGTGGAAGTCTGGTGTACATCTTCTTCAGCCGAGATTAAGTGTGCAGTCCATTCGACCACAGCATCATAGCCCGGAGTATAATATTAATTGCGCCTTTTCCGGCCGTACATTTTTACATTTTTCAAAAATTGTGTACACAACTGTGTGCTATTTTGTGTTATTTCTCGCAGTCAATTTTATTAGAAAGCAGGAAAGTTGTACTTAAAGCTTATCGGTTTTAGAATACAGGGTGTAACAAAAAGAATCATCCGATTTGGCAGTCTATATTTCTGAAACTAATTAACATATACAATGAATTTTATATTTGACGAACAGGAAACTCTAAATTTTTTTTCATACCTTTTCATAGGTGTCCCCTTGAGATGCATAGCATCCTTGTGAAACTACAGCGGATGAGTTCGACGTCAGTGTCAGACACTCGGGGATGGTCCGGCGATTTGCCTTTACGCAAACAATCTGTTTCTCGGAATTGTTCATGCCATCGTCTAATGCTCTGTTCTGAAGGAGGATTCACGTCATACCTACTACGAAAGTCACGCTGAACAGTTATTACTGGTCTGCTCTGCGCAAAACGTATAACACAAAACGCTTTCTGTTATCCCGACACGATTTTTACTAGAAATGAAATGGGCGCACACTGCTGATAACCTAGCGGAAACCGTGTAAAACTCGAAGAGTTTGCTCTTTCCAACATTACATTGTTCACGCACATATCTCAAATAACATAATTGTTATAATTTTTTATCGGAAGATTCTTTTTGATACACCTGTATTACCACTGCGGAATCTGAATCGCCTGAAGCTTTATAATTCTAGGCGTTTGCAGATTAAAACGATGTGAAATACTGTCTTTGACGAAACCATCCTCACAGAACCAGCAGCGGGAGTGGTCTCTTATACCCCGCATACTAATCATCCCATTCATTTTAAGCTACTTCAGTTCCCAGTCAAGGATTCGTTGGCAATAATAATTAATAAGGCTCAAGGTACAGAGAGAGAGAGAAGGGGGAAGAAAAGTTGGACAAAGCGAAAGGGAGGAAATGGGCATGGAGAGGGGTAAGTAGGAGATGGAGAGAAAGAGGAGGGAGGAGCAGGTGGAGAGAGATAGGGAGGACGAGGAGGTGTAAGAGGGGAGGAGGAGTTGACGGACAGAGAGAAAGAGAGGAGGAGATGGACAGAGAGATGGCGGAGGGTGAGATGGACAGGGTGGGCAGCAATCTGCGGTTGTTTCCTTATGATGCTGTGGTGAACGAGGTGTTGAAGCTGAGTGACTGTAGGAAGTTACAAGATAACTTAGACAAAATTCTCAGTTGGTTTGATGAATGGCAGCTAGCCCCAAATGTGGAAAAATGTAAGTTAATGTGGATGAGTAGGAAGGTCAAACCTGATATGTTCTGATACTGTATTACTAGTGTCCAGCCTGACAAAGTCAAGTCGTTTAAATATCTGAGCATAACGTTGCAAAACGGTACGAGGTGCAACGAGCAAGGCAGATGGTCGACTTCGGTTTATTGGGAGAATTTTAGGAAAGGTTGGATCACCTGCAAAGGGGACCGCATATGGGACGCTGGTGCGATCTATTCTTGAGTACTGCTCGAATGCTTGGGATCCGTACCAGCTCGGATTGAAGGAAGACGTCGAAGCAATTCAGCGGGCTGCTAGACTTGAAGTAGGTTCGAACAACACGTGAGTGTTACGGAGATGCTTCGGGAACTCAACTGGGAATCCCTGGAGGGAAGGCGACGTTCTTTTCAAGAAATACTACCGAGAAAATTTAGAGAACCGACTCTAAAGCTGACTGCCGAACGAGTCTACCGCCAACATACATTGCGCGTAAGGACAACAAATATAAGACACGAGAAATTAGGGCTCATGTGGAGGCCTTTCAGACAGTCGTTTTTTCTCTCTCTATTTGAGAGTGGAACAGGAAAGGAGATGACAACTAGGGGTACAGGGTATCTTCCGGCACGCACCGTACGGTAGCTTGCGTAGTATCTGTGTAGATGTAGACGTAGAGAGGGCTGAGAAGGAGATCGGGGCGTATATCCAAATCCCAATCATATTTAGCAATTGAGAAGCATTGCTGGGTTCACTAGTTCTGAGTAACGAATTTCTGAGTTCTGATGACGATAAAAAGACGTTTTTTGAAGTGCCGTTTCGAACAACGGTTTCTGTTAAGTCATCGGATATTTCTTTATGTTTGATGTTAACATGTCCTTTGATTCACATAAATGTTCTCTTCTTTTCGAGATATTCGTTTTCCTTTGTAGCTTTCATAAGTTTTGTGTTGGCAGAAGAGCCAACACCGTGTTACGAGTGGAGGCCGAAATGCACGCGTTTTAGCTCACGCAGGCTGGCGTGAGGAGGGAAGAACTATACTGACGTGAGGTCTGGAACATGACAAGGAATGAGCATTCAGAAAGCGGACGTAATTAGTTTGAAACTTAACTTTAATCCATTAATGATGAACGTCGCTCTTGACGGTACATGAGTCACCATATTATCTGTTCAGAATACATTCTTGAAGTAATTATAGTAACTGAATATGGCGCCTTGCTAGGTCGTAGCAAATGACGTAGCTGAAGGCTACGCTAAACTGTTGTCTCTGCAAATGAGAGCGGATGTAGACAGTGAACCATCGCTAGCAAAGTCGGCTGTACAACTGGGGCGAGTGCTAGGGAGTCTCTCTAGACTAGACCTGCCGTGTGGCAGCGCTCGGTCTGCAATCACTGATATTGGCGACACGCGAGTCCGACTTATACTAACGGACCGCGGCCGATTTAAAGGCTACCACCTAGCAAGTGTGGTGTCTGGCGGTGACACCACAATAAGGTCCGCTACTAGCGGATTAGTTTTCTTGAGAATGGCAAGTGTCTGCATAGTTTGGAGGAAGCTTCTGCAATCCTTTAAAATCAAAATGTTTCTAACTGGGAGCTTCTGCGAATAATTCAAAGCTATAACTCTAGCTTCTGGCGAGAAACTAGATCAGTTCTTTGTTACTTGTGCTTGAGCGTCTGGTGATACGAAAGAGCTCGACGACACAGATACATCCATGGGACACACATGGCTTTCGATGTTGTGAGAATTTCATGAGAAGCTTATCAGATCTAGTTCTGTTGTATGATTATGATGTCAGTCTCGACCTGGGAAACACTATAATCTGGCTGCAGTCCCTCGTACATAACAAATTCTCTTCACCTTGGCTTACCAGTGTACTGAAATATACGTGACACAAATCAAGATATTTAGAGAATCACCTGCGAAATCCTACTAATTTTCTTTTATGATGTGTTCTCCGTCGTGCATGTCATGTAAAGAAATTTCGTTCATTTTCTGTGCTTGATGTGAAAAACTTTACTTTTTAACCATTTTTTTTACAGATTACCATTACGGTAAAGGTTTTCTGTCGTAAGAACTAATTACTTATTATATTCAGTTTACAAAATACACGTAAATGAAATGGTAAATTAAAAAAACAAACAAGAATTCATGAATGTAAAACGTAAAATAACGATTTAAAACATATAACAAATATAAGTAAAATAAATAATTAGTATTATAATGAATATTTAGATATTTTAAATAGGTATGTTGAAAGTATCTGACAGCTCATTGCGTTCAGCTAATTTTATAAAAATGGTATTTCAGAAACCAGCGTTATTACACACGGTAGAATGTGAGTTGAAAGCTTCTTTAATTTATGTTGTAACAACAGTTGTCATTTTTCAAAATTAATTGATAGTGATAAGGTATTTTGCTCAAGTGTAGGTACGCACAACCCACTCTGCCATTGCCTAGGGTTTTGGAGCCGTCAGTATAAATATGGAAATATTCCAGAAAATTATCAGCAGTACAGTTTTTTACTGATTGTTTCGCTCTCGCATTTGCTTTTGTTGGGAAAAAGATGGCACCAGCTGCTTGAATCATTTCGTTATAATGGTAGTCTTAATTAGGATACGTTGTTCATCGGAGTTTAGGTAGAATATCCTTTAAATCTATGAAGTTTGTACTTAATTCTGTTTTTAGAGCAGTGTTTATTCTCTGTTATTCACTCATGTGTTCTTGATACAATCTGTCGAGTTTCTGTATCAGAGGGTAGTCAATTGCAGAAAGTCTTTTTACCAAGAATATGTCAGTCATTAATTTCAAACGTTATGCATTGAGCGTATCTGCGGGCTTCCGCTAACAATCCATTTATTGGCGTGGAATGGATAACTCCTAGGCAAGTCCTGATGAAGTTAAACTGGAGTTTTTTCTAGTTTCGAAATTAATTTCTGTTGCCCCTGCATAATAACATGCTTTCATAGACGGTATTAGACCTTACTGGACACCTGTATATTAATAGCAGAATATTATGGCCCACTCCCCACCATACTCCTGTAATCGTGGTCAACACACTGAGACAAGCCTGGATCTTCTCTATAAGATGTGCAGTATGCCCCATCCATGATAAGCATGAGACCACAACCATTCTTAGGAATTTAGTTTGACTCTTCATTCCGAAAAACTGGTTATTTAATCTTATGTTGGTTCCTGTGGAATCCTTCACCTGACAAAGTTAACACTAGTCGTCTTCGGAATTGAAAGCTGTAAGCCTTTAGATGGCAGCCAGGTTTCTAACGGAGACGTTGCTGAACTCATTATCCCCTCATCTTTTAAAGGCTAGTATCAAAAGTAAATATACAAACATCATCAGCGTATTGTAGTACTTGAACAGCTCTTGGCAACTTCGTCCCAGTGTCTGATGTGTAAACATTAAACAGAACAGGACTTAATCTTGATCCCTGTGGAAAGTCACAGTGGACGACCTTGGGCCAACAGTTTTATTTTTTAGGGGTAAGAGGACAGTCCTTTTAATGAAAACTTTGTTTGTATCATAAACAAAATTGTAGGACAATCGTATATCATTTTTTGCCTTAATAAGGGAATAGCGAGATTATCGTATGCCCCTTCAATTTCCACAAACATTGATGTAACATATTGTCTTTTCTCAGATGCACTTTGTACATCAAAAGTGGGCTGTGTCACATTATCTAACGTACAGCGATGTTTTCTAAAACCATTTCGATGATCTGGTAGTATACTATCAGTTTCGAGTCATTCCCTCCCCTGTTCCACTCGCCAATAGAGCGAGGGAAAAACGACTGTCTGTATGCCTCCTTAAGAGCCCTCATTTCTCGCATCTTACCTTCGCGGTCCTTACGCGCAGTGTATGTTGGCGGCAGTAGAATCGTTCGGCAGTAAGCTTCAAATGCCGGTTCTCTAAATTTTCTCAATAGTGTTCTTCGAAAAGAACGTCACCTTCCCTCCAGAAATGCCCGTTGCAGTTCCTGAAGTATCTCTGTAATACGTGATGTTCGAACCTACCAGTAACAAATCTAACAGTCCGCCTCTGAATTGCTTCTATGTTTTCTTTCAATCGACCTGGTAAATTCTCCCACTAAACCGACCTCGACCATTCGCCTTCCCTGCCACAGTTCTCACATGCTCGTTCCATTTCACATCGCTTTGCAACGTGTCGCCCAGATGATAAAACGACTTCACTGTGTAAAGCAGGACACTACTATTACTGTATCCGAACATTACAGGTTTGTTTTTCCTACCCATCCGCATTAACTTACATTTTTCCACATTTAGGACGAGCAGCCATTCATCACACCAACTAGAAATTTTGTCTAAGTCGTCTTTTATCTTCCTACAGTCACTCTACTTCGTCACCTTACCGTACACCACAGCATCATCAACAGACAACCGCAGATTGCTTCTCACCCTGTCCACCAAATCACTTATGTATACAGAGAACAACAGCGGTCCTATCACACTTCCGTGGGGCACTTCTGATGATACCCTCGTCTTTGATGAACCCTCGCCGTCGAGAACAACATACTCTGTTCTATTACTTAAGAGGGCTCCGAGCCACTCGCATATCTGTGAACTTACTCCATATGCTCGTAACTTCTTTAACAGCCTGCAGTGGGGTGCAGCGTCAAATGCTTTACGGAAATCTAGAAATGTGGAATCAGCCTGTTGCCTCCTCATCCATGGTTCGCAGTATATCATGTGAGAAAAGGGCAAGCTGAGTTTCGCACGAGCGATGCTTTCTAAAACCGTGCTGATTCGTGGACATAAGCTTCTCGATCTCAAGAAAGTTTATTACATTCGAACTGAAAATTTGTTCAAGGATTCTGCAGCAAACCGAAGTTAGTTGATATTAGCCTGTAATTTTGTGGGTCTGTTCTTTTACCCTTCTTATATACAGGAGTCACATGCGCTTTTTTCCAGTCGCTTGGAAGTTAAGCTGGGCACGAAATTCACGATAAAAGGTAAGAGGCCAATGCCGTAGAGTGCTTTTCGTAAAACCAAACTGGGATTCCATCCGGACCTGGTGATTCATTTGCTTTCAAATGTTTCAGCTGTTTCTCTATGCCAGGGATGCTTAGTAGTGTGTCGTCCGTAGAGGAGTCTGTCCGATGGTCAAATGACGGCATATTTGTACTATTGTCCTGTGTGAACGATTTCTCAAACGTGAAATTTAAAACTTCGGCTTTCGTTTCACTGTCTAGCTGCGACACCAGACTGGTCAACAAGAGACTGAATGGAAGTCTTAGACCCCTTTAGCGATTTTACATAGGGCTAGGATTTTCTCGGGTTCTCTGCCAGATCTTTTGCTAAGGTATGACGTAGTATGTATACTTCGCGCATAGATCTTTTCATAGACGCACGAAGCGTACTAACCTCTCCCTGTCGTTAATTGTCTGTTCTCTTTTGAACTGTGAGTGCAACAGCCACTGCTTCCTCAGAATCTTACGAATTTCGTTAAACCATGGTAGGTCTTTGCCATCCCTTATCCACTTACTAGGCACATAACTCTCCAGACCGCGGTTTACAATCTGCTTAAACTTTGCCCATAATTCCTCTACGTCCGTCTTACTAGAACTAAGTGGAGTCAGTGCACTGTCTAAATGAGATACTAACAACTGCTCTCTCCAGCAGAAACACTCTGCTAGCCTTCTTGACTGATTTGTTAACTTTCGTAAACATAGTTGCTATAATGACATTATGTTCGCTAATCCCCGTTTCTATACTGACACTGTCGGTAAGGTCCGGCCTACTCGTAGTTACAAGGTCTAAGATATTACCATTGCTTGTGTACAACCGAGCTAGCTGCTCAAGACAGTTTTCAGAAAACGTGATCAAAGGTATTTCGTACGACTGTCTGTCCGTATCTCCCGCAATGAATTCATAGGTATCCTAGTCTATACTCGGTAGGTTAAAGTCGCCTCCAACTAGTAACGCATAATCTGGGTATTTACGTGACCGTGGACTACCGTCGAATAACTCTAGAACTGCAAGTGGAATCGGGTGGCCTATAGAAACATCCAACAATTAACTTGGCTGCCACCTGTTACACTACTTGCTTTCATGTCCACCTGTCATACACGACGCCGGCCGCGGTGGTTTAGCGGTTCTAGGCGCTCAGTCCGGAACCGCGCGACCGCTACGGTCGCAGGTACGAATCCTGCCTCGGGCATGGATGTGTGTGATGTCCTTAGGTTAGTTAGGTTTAAGTAGTTCTAAGTTCTAGGGGACTGATGACCACAGATGTTAAGTCCCATAGTGCTCAGAGCCATTTGAACAATTTGTCATACACGACCAGATAAATTAACTATATGAAGATGGTATCTGTTCTTTCGGACATGCCCGAAAGAACAGATACCATTTTCATATAGTTAAGGCTAACCAGCCATTGACCTTCTTCTTCTGTGCTGGATGCACACGCATTGCCCGAACTCTTATGGGACTCGGTAAGATTGTCTACCGCGAGTAATGAGTGTAACGTGCAGGGACACTACGAATGTAGTGTGTGGACATTAAGTTGGGAATGTGGGTCTCACGGGGAGCGTGCAAGGGATAAATCCCTGCAATCGCACTATCTTCTGTGCCCTCGGTGGCTCAGATAGATAGAGCGTCTGCCATGTGAGCAGCAGATCCCGGGTTCGAGTCTCGGTTGGGGCACACATTTTCAACTGTCCCCGTTGATGTATATCAACGCCTGTCGACAGCTTAGGGTCTCTATTCAATTATCATTTCAGATAAATTCACTGTCACACTCAACTTAGAGCACCTGTAAAGCACACTCCTACGGCTTCTAATCCGTCTTTCCGATATATATTCCACGACTCGCTAGATAACTTAGAGCTTTCCACTTCGGGTTTCAACCATCTCTCGAATTAGTATGTATTGTATGGTTTGGTTTAGAGACGAAGACCACTTTTATTTGGATGGGTTCGTCAATAAGCAAAATTGGCGTAGTTGGGGGACTGAGAATCCGCATTTCGCGATCGAGAAGTCTCTTCACCCCCAACAGGTGACATTGTGGTGTGCACTGTCCAGTCACGGAATAATCGGTGCGATATTCCCTGATGGCACGTTGACTACCGAACGGTACGTGAAGGATTTGGAAGATGATATCATCCCCATTATCCAAGGTGACCTGATTTTAACGAGATGTGGTTCATGCAAGACGGAGCTCGATCTCGTCGAAGCAGGAGAGTGTCTGATGTCCTGGAGGGGCACTTTGGGGACCGCATTCTGGCTGTGGGGTACCCAGAGACCACTAGCATGGGCCTCGATTGACCGCCACATTCTGCGGATCTCAACGCATGCGACTCCTTTTTGTGGGGCTATATTAATGACAAGGTGTACAGCAATAACCCGAAAACCGTTGCTAGGCTGGAAACAGCCATTCAGGAGGTCATCGATGGCATCGATGTTCCGTCACTTCAACGGGTCATGCAGAATTTCGCTATACGTCTGCGCCACATCAACGCCAATGGCAGCAGGAGTATTGAACATGTCATAACCTAGATCCGAATATCTGTAGTGACGTTTGCATGTTGAATAAAGTGTATGCACGCTGTAGTTTGTAACTAATTCAGGTTTACTTCATATAGTTCAATAATTGTCATCCTGTATCAAGAGGTCTGTAGGAGTCGGCAGACGCTGGAATTGGTGTAATGATATGTGTAGTCCAATCTCCAGGAAATGATTCTTATAACCATATTCGATTGTAGACATCTAACAGCCTCCCTTTTGCGGATTCAGGAAAATTCCGCAGCACTGCACGATAAATATTGTCCACTCCTGGTGCTGTTTTCGCTGAGAGGGTTAAGGCACCCGACAGGTCTTCCTTTGTAAATGACGAGCATAGGAAATGATGTCATATTTCCACTGGAGCACTCAAAAGTGATTCATCCATCCTTTTGAAATTGGTGTTTCCTTGGTTCCTACGTCGAGGAGCCTTAATACGTCTCCATACATCTGTGACATTAGTATCAGTACGTAATTTGTTACAAAATATTGTCTAGATCTCTTTCTCCTTTTTATTTAAAACACGCCTCACTAGGGAATCTGTTTCCTTATATTGTAAGTGCTTATCGAGTGATGTTTTTGCACTGTATTCTCTCAATGCGTTTTTTCTTGCTGCATTTGCTCTTGAAGTTTATGCATCCGACCAGATGTTTGGATTTTTCATTGGTTTCTTTGATATTTCCTTCACTGAGATTGTTTCTAAAGCTGCTTTGTTCATGAGTTCGATAAATATTTTATAGTCTTCCTATTTGTTGTGGTATATTCTTAGTTCTGAAATTTGGTGCTGACTCCATGTCCAGTATTCTTCCCATGGTGTTTCTTTTATTCTTGATTTCCCATTTATCCCTACCTCTTTCTCTAACGTAGGAATTAGTCCTAGATTAATTTTAATTGGGAGGTGATCCGAGCCCAGTCTATCACTGTTATCTGCCCAATGAGCTAAAGTAGCCAATTCTGGTAAACAAGTCGTTAGGTCTACCGCTGTCTGTCTCTCTCCAGGTTAGATGGTATGGCAATTTTTCCGTCATTAAGTACGATAGTGGTTTGATAAGTCTGGTAAAAAAAAAGATTTGTTTCGTAAACAACCCACCTTACTTCTCAACATAGTCTCCTTTGAGAGCTATACGCTTCGAGCAGCGATCCTTCAACTTTTTCATCTCATCAGAAAAATAGGTTCTATCTATCTCTGCAAAATACTTTTGGACTGCAACTACCACTTCCTCATTCGACGAAAATTTTTTCGCAGCAAGCCAAAGTTTCAAGTCACTTGGGGCTAAGTGTGGTTAATAGGGTGAATGAGAAACATTTCATATCCCAGTTAACGAGCTTTCGCCACTTTTATCGCTGATATGTGGGGTGGTGCATTATCCTGGTGATGTGCGTCAACCTTTGTCTTTTTTCAGCCAATGCAAATTTCAAACGATCCAATAATGACGCATAACATGTTCAGTTATGGTTCTGCCTTTTTGCAAGTAATCTATGAGGATTATTCCTTGAGAATCCCAAAAAACAGTGGTCATTATCTAACCAACTGACAAAATGGTCGTTGCTTCGTTTGGTGAACTTTCACCAGCCTTTGCCCATTGTTTTAACTGCCGTTTTGACTCTGATGTGTAATGATGGATACAGATTTCATCATCATTCAGAAATCGGCGCAAAAAATCTTGCGGATGGCGCTTAAACAATCCTAGAAGCGGTTTTGGTCGGCTGTGAGCAAACGTAGTATCCACCAAGCACAAAGCTTCTTCATAGCCGATTCTCTGTGCAGGATATTATGCAGTCGCTCAGTTGAGATGCCTACAGTCTCAACAATCTCACGAATTTTTGTTCAGCGGTCTTGCATCACCATATCACGGATTTTGTCAGTGGTTTCCTTTTTGGTGACCTCAACTGAACGGTCGGAGCACACTTCGTCTTCGGTGCTCGTCTGACCACATTTAAATTCATTAATCCAAAACTAAATTCTTTTCAGTGATGGCGCAGAGTCGGCCTGAATTTCACATAGCTCTTTTTTCATTTGTGTGGCAGTCCAACCCTTCAAATGAAAATGTTCAATAATATCATGAAACTCGATTTTCTACATTCTCTATCGCAGTCGACAAACACTGACCTATTCAGACGGCTGTCAACAATGAACTGTACGATAAACCCTGTTTAAATTCTCAATACTAGAGATGGGCAAACTCGTTCATCCTTGGGAACTAGTTCACTGGTGATCGCTCTTTTTTGGGAACCGTTCATTATTACTCGTTCACTGTTCATTTGTGCTTGGTATATGGTTCTTATGAAAAACTGAAAATTAGTAGCATAGGTGACTGAAGATGGAAGGCCCCAAGAGGGGGCACTTGCCTCTCCCCTGGAGTACAGAGTTTTTATTCAGAACACAATTCTCATACACTTGTAAATTAAGTGATTCTGCAACACCTCTCGTTTAGCCAACTGTAGCGTTATGTGGCTGATCACAGTGAAACAATATAAGGTGGCGCACGAAAAACTGGTCCCGAGTACAGACTGCTCTCCAATTACGCACGATTTGTTGGCCGCTATTATCAGAATAGATAAACATTTAATAATTAGGCAATGAAGAAATAACAAAAAAGCTAATGCAAACAACAACTTCGAAACAACAGATGACGATTGGTGGGCGACATGAGCACTCTAGTACTCGGGGCCGTTTTTTGTGCGCCACCCTGTACCACTGAAATAATATTGTAGAAGTTATCATATATTCAATTTAATTGATGAAAGGAAAAAATATAAAAATGCAGTAAATGAAGCAGGCAAAAAGGAATACAAGCGTCTCAAAAATGAGATCGACAGGAAGTGCAAAATGGCTAAGCAGGGATGGCTAGAGGACAAATGTAAGGATGTAGAGGCTTGTCTCACTAGGGGTAAGATAGATACTGCCTACAGGAAAATTAAAGAGACCTTTGGAGAGAAGAGAACCACTTGTATGAATATCAAGAGCTCAGATGGCAACCCAGTTCTAAGCAAAGAAGGGAAGGCAGAAAGGTGGAAGGAGTATATAGAGGGTCTATACAAGGGCGATGTACTTGAGGACAATATTATGGAAATGGAAGAGGATGTAGATGAAGACGAAATGGGAGATAAGATACTGCGTGAAGAGTTTGACAGAGCACTGAAAGACCTGAGTCGAAACAAGGCCTCGGGAGTAGACAACATTCCATTAGAACTACTGATGGCCTCGGGAGAGCCAGTCATGACAAAACTCTACCATCTGGTGAGCACAATGTATGAGACAGGCGAAATACCCTCAGATTTCAAGAAGAATATAATAATTCCAATCCCAAAGAAAGCAGGTGTTGACAGATGTGAAAATTACCGAACTATCAGTTTAATAAGTCACAGCTGCAAAATACTAACGCGAATTCTTTACAGACGAATGGAAAAACTGCTAGAAGCCGACCTCGGGGAAGATCAGTTTGGATTCCGTAGAAATGTTGGAACACGTGAGGCAATACTGACCTTACGACTTATCTTAGAAGAAAGATTAAGAAAAGGCAAACCTACGTTTCTAGCATTTGTAGACTTAGAGAAAGCTTTTGACAATGTTAACTGGAATACTTTCTTTCAAATTCTAAAGGTGGCAGGGGTAAAATACAGGGAGCGAAAGTTATAAGAGTCGAGGGGCATGAAAGGGAAGCAGTGGTTGGGAAAGGAGTGAGACAGGGTTGTAGCCTTTCCCCGATGTTATTCAACCTGTATATTGAGCAAGCAGTAAAGGAAACAAAAGAAAAATTCGGAGTAGGCATTAAAATTCATGGAGAAGAAGTAAAAACTTTGAGGTTCACCGATGACATTGTAATTCTGTCAGAGACAGCAAAGGACTTGGAAGAGCAGTTGAACGGAATGGACAGTGTCTTGAAAGGAGGATATAAGATGAACATCAACAAAAGCAAAACGAGGATAATGGAATGTAGTCAAATTAAGTCGGGTGATGCTGAGGGAATTAGATTAGGAAATGAGACACTTAAAGTAGTAAAGGAGTTTTGCTATTTAGGGAGTAAAATAACCGATGATGGTCGAAGTAGAGAGGATATAAAATGTAGACTGGCAATGGCAAGGAAAGCGTTTCTCAAGAAGAGAAATTTGTTAACATCGAGTATAGATTTAAGTGTCAGGAAGTCGTTTCTGAAAGTATTTGTATGGAGTGTAGCCATGTATGGAAGTGAAACATGGACGATAACTAGTTTGGACAAGAAGAGAATAGAAGCTTTCGAAATGTGGTGCTACAGAAGAATGCTGAAGATAAAGTGGGTAGATCACGTAACTAATGAGGAGGTATTGAATAGGATTGGGGAGAAGAGAAGTTTGTGGCACAACTTGACTAGAAGAAGGGATCGGTTGGTAGGACATGTTTTGAGGCATCGAGGGATCACAAATTTAGCATTGGAGGGCACCG